>NC_090654.1:34648561-34723561 GCF_040937935.1 Hyperolius riggenbachi
GCAGACCTTTTACTTGGTCTTCCCACCCAGCAGCCATTACTGCGGACCAGCCACCTTGCCTGAGGATAAGAGTCTGTGGATGAGGATTTATGGTCTTATGTCCCTATATATATCGATTCAGGGTGTAGTAAGTAATAAAATCATTGTCAAAATGTGACCACAAGGCATTAGTGTAATCCTTTCTAAAAGTGGACCTGAACTCTTGCACAGGACAGAAGGAAAACAGAGAAATGCACCCTGTATGTATATTTATTTATTTATTGTATTTATAAAGTGCCAACATATTACGCAGCGCTGAACATTAATTATAGAGAGTTTAGACTGTCTAATTCCACCTCATCTGTGACTAATCACAACTTTAATTTGATCACTCAGCTGTGTCAGCTGGCTGTCTTGGTAGAGCAGCTAATTTGTAAACACAGGATGTTAACCATATGACCGCTTCCGTGAGAGGAGGAAGTAGACACACTGGAGATTTATTGCAGGATTTGTATCAGCTGTAACAAATGTTTTCCTTTTAAGATTATTATGCTTTTGCTTATCTTTTAGGAAGTTCTGAGTTCAGGTATGCTTTGTAAAGTACACCTTAACTGATCAGTATATGGAGGCTGCCATATTTATTTGCGTTTAAACAATACTGGTTGCCTGGCTGGCTCATCTGTTTGGCATCAGTAATGTCTGAATCACACACCTGATCTAGTCAGAAACATCCGATCTGCATGCTTGTACAGGATCTATGACGAAAAGTATTGGAGGACGAAGATTAGCAGGACAGCCAGGTAATGTGTGTTGTTTAAAACAAAACAAATAAGTCAGCCTCCCTATGTCTCTTAGGCCTCTTTCACATCAGGACTTTGCGTTTTTAGGGGACATTAAGGTTGCATAACATGCCCCTAACGCAACGCCTGGTGGTGTTGAAGGAGGACGCCAGATTGATTGATTGGTGCGCCTTTTTGTTTTCTGTAGACTGCGGAGACCACGTGATCCGAACACTCCGAATCACGTGGTTCCGCCAGCCAATCGGCGCACAAAGCGGCCGCTCCAGGAAGAAATAAATTACGTCAGCAGTGCAGTGAATATGAGCCATGTGGCTAATCACTGCGCATGTGCAAGCAGTCTAACACAGCTAAAACCGCACATAACGCACAGCATGCTGTACTTTCATTGAACGTGCAGCGTTACACTGTAACGCAACGTGGGCACTGTGAACAGCCTATTGATTTTTCATTACTGTGAGTTGGGGAGCGTTACAGGCTGCTCTAACGTGTGTCTGTAACGTCCCACTGTGAAAGCAGCCTTAGGGATCAGAAAATGCAGCAGTGTTGGAGAGTGGCTGTGATGGGTGGATTTGATGAGTATGTAATATACAGTAGATGGGCTAGTGCACATCATAATCGCTACTGCAATCGCTAGAGCTTAGCGATTTGCGATAGCGTCTTTATGAAGCCATTTTCAGAGCGATTTTGTAATGAATGAGCGCTTTTGCTCATTCATTTAAGCTGAATTGCTCCAAAAAATGCTACATGCAGTGTGTTTACGATTTTCAAAAAATCACAACGCTGCTGTGGGAACACTCTTATAGGGTTCCAGTAGCTAAGCGCTTTTCAAAGTGCTGGCGATCTGAAAAGCGCTCAGAAGCACTCTTGGGGCTTGATTCACTAAACCGTGATAACTCAAATATCACACCTTATCAAAGTTAGCACGCCTTATCAGAGTAGCATAGAGAGCGCTACAAACTTATGCCTGCTAATTGGCAATGACACTCGTCCTGCCCTGAGCTTCTGCTGGTTCGTAGCACTCACTATGCTACTCTGATAAGGTGTGATATCTTTGATAAGGTGTGATATCTTTGATAAGGTGTGATATTTGAGTTATCACGGTTTAGTGAAATAACCCCTTGGTGTGCAGCAGCCCTATGATTGTGTGAAGATGTGGAATTGGATGGCTTAGTCAGTTCACCAGTGTGTGTGGTTTGTGCTGCAGTAATGTTGGTACTCCCAGCAGTGTCGCTATGTGCGTGACCTGCGCTGCTGTCTCCTGTGTGATGTTTCCTGTAATAATCTGAGGTAATTATTCTCCCCTCTCCTCCTGTGGATGCCGGGGAGATGGCTGCAGTGACTGGAGAGCATGGCAATGGCTGACTGATGGCACCCCGGGGACCTCTTGTAGAGGAGAGTTATTTACTGAGAGCCCAGCGTGGTGACAGGCCGGCTGCCTTCTTAGGAACTGCACTGACAGGCATGGAAATACCTGAAAGCCATTGCTGGCTGGCTGCTATTAAACGGAAATACAATTATCCATTTATTGATGGATCAGTTTATAAAGACGAGAGGTTCATTTATATGCAGTCCCCCAGTACAGATGAGTGTTGCCTGCACAGATTCCCAACAGATGCTCATGAACCTACAGTGATTTGGTTAATGTGTGACTAGAATGGCCTAAGGAAGTCTCTTAAAGGGAACCTGATGTTAGAGGGATATGGAGGCTGCCATACTTATTTCCCTTTAAACAATACTGGTTGCCTGGCTGTCCTGCTGATCCTCTGCCTCCATATACTTTTAGCCATAGACCCTGAACAAGCATGTAGATCAGGTGATTTGACTGAAGTCTGACTGGATTGGCTGCATGCTTATTTCAGGTGTGTGATTCAGACACTACTGATGATGGAAATATCAGCAGGGCTGCCAGGCAACTGGTATTGTTTAAATGGAAATAAATATGGCAGCCTCCATATACCTCTCATGGCAAGTTTCCTGACCAACACGGTGGCGTAATGGTTAGCACTCCCACCTTGCAGTGCTGGGTTCCCGGTTTGAATTCCAGCCAGGGCACTATTTACATGGAGTTTGTATGTTCTCCCCGTGTCTGCATGGGTTTCCTCCGGGCACTACCTTCCCACATGTCATAAACATACAGATAATTTAATTGGCTTCCCCCTAAATTGGCCCTAGACTACAATACATGCACTACACGATACATACATAGACATATAACTATGGTAGGGACTAGATTGTGAGCCCCTCTGAGGGACAGTTAGTGACAAGACAATATACTCTGTACAGCGCTGCAGAAGATGTCGGCACTATAGAGATACAAAATAATAATAATACCTGTAGTGAAAAAAGTGTCCCAAATGGCTACTTAACTAATTAAAGGAAAGCCTCTGGATAATCCAGAGTCTTCTCTTGTCCCCCTCCAACTTGCTGGGACCCCCAGCGAACCCCATTTTTGATCTAAGGCTCAACACACACCATACAATCTTGATTGTTCAATCTTACCACTTTCATGTAGTATTTTCAATCTGTTGGCCCTTATACTACATAGATTTGGTAAATCTGTACAACCAAGATTGTATGGTGTGTGTTGAGCTTAACCCCATCTGAATCTAACCATGTACCACCCACTATAACCCCCAGCATTTTTACGACTGAAGGTCTCTAACTTTGTGGGTCATGTGACCTCACCCTCCAAGTGGATGGTACCAATTCACTAAGCCTCTTTAGCTGCAATCACACCTCCTTCCCACAACCCCCCACGTTGTATCCCATAACCCTCCAAACTAACCCAACATTGCAGCTGCCACTCACCTTGCTGATTGGACACACACTATACAAGAAAACGATCTGATTTTACTGCAATTCGATATTAATGATCTGTTGTACAGAAAATTGTAAGCTTTTTTTTTTTTTTTTTTTTTTTTTTTTTTTAATATTACAGCGATTTCTCATTTTTTATATGTCAATCAAGAGTAGAGATGTCAGCGAACAGTTCGGGAACCGTTCGCCGGCGAACCCTTCACCCTGTACTACTTCCGGGTCGCTATGACCCGGAGTAGTACGGCTGCGCTGGGCTGGTGGTAAGCGTCCTTGATCGCGCGCCTGTTGCCGGGCACTTTCACTTTTTTTAATCATTTTTTTTTTCATAATTGAAACCAGGTGTGTGATTATATTGGTCAGATTTTTCAAATGTTACACTCCATCAGAAAAATAGATTGTAATTCTTGAATTGAATAACATTTTTTTTAAATATATCGTTAGTGGCCATCTTAAAGAGGAACTCCAGTGAAAATAATGTAATAAAAAAAGTGCTTTATTTTTACAATAATGATGTAGAAATGATTCAGTCAGTGTTCGCCCATTGTAAAATCTTTCCTATTCCTGATTTACATTCTGACATTTATCACATGGTGATATTTTTACTGCTGGCAGCTGATGTCAGTGGAAGGAGATGCTGCTTGCTTTTTTTGGCAGTTGGACCCAGCTGTAAACCGCTGTTATTTCCCACAATGCAATGAGGTTCACAGACAGGAAACTGTTAGAACCATGGTCCTGACATCCCACTTTGGCAGGGTTTTTGCCACAATAGCAGCCATACAGAGCCCCTTGATGATCCATTTGTGAATAGGAAAATATTTCTCATGGGAAAGGGGGTATCAGCTACTGATTGGGATGAAGTTCCATTCTTGGTTACGGTTTCTCTTCAAAGGGAACCTTAACTGAGAGGCATATGGATGTTTCCTTTTAAACAATACCAGTTGCTTGTCAGTCAAGACAGGCAACTGTTATTATTTTAAAAGGAAAAATCCATATCTTTCTCAGTTTCGGTTCCCTTTAAGATCAATGGCTGTAGCAACCAATAATGATGCAGCTTGCCACTTCCCAGCAGTGACAGGCTAGGCCACTGAAATGAGGAATCTACCCTCCCCCCAAAGATGAGGATGGGCATCTTTCTATTCTGCTCTTAGCCGTCTGCTCTTTTTGTTCTGGTTTCAGTCAACTTCAAAGGGCTTAGCAGAAGCAGAGAATGTCATTTGGACAAGAAATAACACAGAGTTGAAGCTAGCAGTGCATGCCTCTGACCCGACCTCTTCTGAAGGAGCAAAGGTGGCATCTGGCGTCAGACCAGAGAGCGGGCACTCGTACAGAAATCTGCGATCAAAATGTTAGGCTGTAATGGAAACATGTGCAAAGCAATACTGTACAATTTCTGAGCTGGAGGAGGTACACTTTAATGTGATTATAGCAGCAGTTGCTCTCTTATATTTACAGTAGGGTAGTAGGCGCGTCCTGGTTGTCAGGGCATGCTGGGACATGTAGTTCTCTGACAGCAGCCAGGTAAGCGTGTAATGGCTATATTTAGCCAGGCAGCCGGCTGAGGTGTGTGCGCACCTGCTGTGTTCCCCGGTAGAGGCAGAGTCAAGCATTGTCCATATTTTGGGCTATTTGTAGCTGGCTTGGGTGGAGTATTGTGTTTTTCCCATTGTGTGTGGAGAACGTGAATCAGAAGTTGCATTCCTGGAAACACCTCTTCCCCCTCCTCTCTAGATAGGAGCAGCTATATACAGTATATTGGCCAGGATTGCTGCCATCCACATGTCCACCCAAGAATTAGGACTCTCTTCCATCAGCCGGCGTTTCCACCTGAGTTTTGGTTTGCACATGATCGCCAATCGCAAGAGCACCTTGATTAACATGGTAATTAATAACCCCCTTTTTCTACCAGTTCGATATGATTTTCCACCAAACTGTGCTGCCCCTTTTTGGCCATTTGCAATTGGTCAAAATTCATTTTTTTCCCCGTCGGAAATCACAAAAATAATTAACCTCCTTAGCGGTAACCCCCGAGTAAGGCTCGGGCCAGAAAGCCGCAGCTCAGAGCGGTAACCCCGAGGTGGATCCATGGGAGGTGTATAATGTGCAGAGCTGCCGCAGATCTATCTGACAGTATGATTTTTAGGTCTAAAAGCTTGTGAAAAAATTGCACCACTTTTAGACAATCAAATCTGGAAATAATCATACTGTAGGGAGGTTAAGCAGTGTCGGACATGAAAGATAACTGCGTAGTGTAAAACGTGCTAATCTCCATCACAACCCGTCGGTGATGCTGATTGAGGCATTACGGTTGCGATGATTGAGTAACTTTTTACACTGAGAATCACTAAACGCTATCGCAGCCACACTGATGAGAGATTGTGATATAAACATGTTTTTTTGCGCTACACAATTTTTCCGTGCCCCTATTTAATCCCTTACAATCGCAAATCTCTAGGTCTGGTGACTGACCTGTCTGAAATTATTCTATCTGGAACATCT
The DNA here is from genome assembly GCF_040937935.1 of Hyperolius riggenbachi. Taxonomy (NCBI): domain Eukaryota; kingdom Metazoa; phylum Chordata; class Amphibia; order Anura; family Hyperoliidae; genus Hyperolius; species Hyperolius riggenbachi. The sequence continues at coordinate 34,654,654 of NC_090654.1, forward strand.
GCATCATACATGAAAACTGTGTAAATATTGGCATAGTGCCCTCTTCCCCTCTCCTAGCAATGGGGTGTGTGTGTGTGTGTGTGTGTGTGTGTGTGTGTGTGTGTGTGTGTGTGTGTGTGTGTGTGTGTGTGTGTGTGTGTGTGTGTGTGTGTGTGTGTGTGTGTGTGTGTGTGTGTGTGTGTGTGTGTGTGTGTGTGTGTGTGTCTGTGTGTGTGTCTGTGTGTCTGTGTGTCTGTGTGTCTGTGTGTCTGTGTGTCTGTGTGTCTGTGTGTCTGTGTGTCTGTCTGTGTGTGTCTGTGTGGACTTTAATAAAAAAGGTAGGAAGCCTTGTTTTGTTTGGAAGCTGTGCTTACGCTAACCACAAATTTCAAGATGTGAATTCAACATCCTATAAATTCCAGGATATAAAATTCACGCCTTGCATTAAAAGTGCCTCGCCGTGCACAGGGGCCATGGGCGCAGGAGTCATCACCACCCCTAACCTATACTTGGCCTTAAGATTTGGGAACCCCTGGAATGGCTGCCGCCCACAGCAATTGGATGTGATCACTAGGACAACAGTTCAGGGACCCAACGCTATACAGGTGCATCTCTCTGCTGTTGCCTAGCAATGTAGCTGTACAGCACTGGGGTCCCCAAACTGTACAGCCTAGTGATCACATCCAATCACTACAGACGAACAGGCTGCGGTCTCTTATAATTGTGGCACTTATCATGTGAAAATGAAGGAGGGGGGAAAAATGTATTCTATGCATTTATGTCGATTTGTCCCACGTAAAATGCCTATAAAATGAAACAACTCTTGGGAAGAATTATTACCCAAAGAAAGCCTAGATTGTCCAGACAAAAAAAATCGCTTTGATGGCATAAGTAATAAAAAAGTTATTGCTGTATCAATAGCAACACAGCTGGAATGCAAGATTGTCAGGGATCGGGGTAGAGACCCAGGAATGCAAAGTGATTAACATTGATGGCAAGAAAAGTAAGCTTACTGCAAAAGAACAACAGACAAGCTTGAAACTTCTGCACATGCCCCAGAAATGAAGAAGTATGGCGATACAATAAGCCATTCTATTTGGCAGAGAGACCAGTGAATAGTGAGATTACCTTATGTCACTGCTTTCCATACAAATGGTTATTTAATCTCTGTTTCCTGTGTGGCTTTTATTCCAGCATGTGCAATGATTGATGACTGGTAGATAAACCAGTGAAGGTTAATTGCTGCTCTCTGCAGAGAGGGATAGTCACTACCCAACCCTGTCTGACTGACTTTCCTGTTCTCTTCTGAACTGCGTCAACTGATCCACATTTTATCAACCATTTATCATGATGACACCCTCCGAAAGGGTTCCCAGGAAATGTGTTGTCCCCACCCCCCCATTTTCATGGTATGTGGTATGATCTTGTTCTGGTCCCCTCTTGGTAAGGTGGCGTATTTCAGAACTACTCAAGTGCAGTGGTTTGTGGTATTATTTTGGGGATGCGCCCTGGGTTTTAGGGGCCTGAGGCTGTGTTGCCACTTGAACGGAGATTTTCTTTTGTCCATTCTCTGCAATGGATCCATGGGATCCGTTGCGGTAAGCGGGCCACACTTCTACGCAGCCCGCGATAATCGCCTATGGGGGTAACGCATCTGCCCTGGGCTGCAGCCGGACCATCGGAGCGGACGTTACACTGTCTGATCCAGCGCATTAGCACGGCGGTGACTTTTATACAATGCGTGAATCTCGCATTTTAGAATCTACGGGAGGGTTTTTAGGATGTGGAATTTACATCCTGAAATCTGTGGCTGCCCACACACCGCAGACCGATTCCCAATAGATTTGGAATCAACCTTGCAACGCCACCTGCCTGGCAACCACCCAAATATAGGCGTGTGTACTACATGTTGTGTGACATCACACATGCGCCTGGTGCCGTACGGGGGTGACAGTCATCGCAGTATTTGCATGTTGTTATCACTAACACCTGATCGACCTCATCGGACCAAGACTGAAGGCCAGCCTTACTGGCTACCAGTTTTCCTGCTGTGAACTCTTTCAGCTTGCTTATTTGGGAAGTTTCCAATCCAACAGTGATGTACTCCATATTTTAATTTATACAGGCCTGTTTATGTGCGTTTTTTTTCTCTGGGATCCCTTTTTAATGTTGCTACTTTTCAATATATCATTAATAAAGATTTTGTATTTATGTTTTTTACACATTGAAAACGACTGTTTAGATCTGTTGCATATACCCCTCAACCCCCCTTTTCCCTTGAATTTTACGCAAGCAAGACTGAAACCAGTTGAGTCATCGATCAGGCATGTTTGTTGCAGCCTGATCGATGCTTGTTGCAGCACCAATTTTCACCTGATCCGATAAAATTATCGGATGGTCGATTGGGCCCTTATACTGCCCCCTACACACCCCTCCCCCGGACTGCATATACCAGCACCCCATACTGTCCCTTATATGCTCCACACCACTATGGACTATACCCTTCCCTTATCCCCCCATGTTAATGCTATTGTTTTGCTTTGGCAATGCTAAATGTATTTGGACCTGCCCATAAGGCCCGGTTCACATTAGCGTTTTTTTCCGGAACGTATACTGTACAAACGGAACGGATGTAAATGGACCCAATGTTAACCTATGGATCCATTCACATGTGTCCGTTGGCACGGAAATGTTCCGTACGTTCCGGTCCCTGGACCTAAAAATTGCTGCAGGCCCTAATGTTCCAGACCGTTCTGCTTAGCGGAACGGATCCGGACAAAAATGCAGCAGCATTGGGGCAATGGGAAACGGAACGTTTCTTCACACTAGTGTAGAAACGGACCGTTCCTTCATACTAGTTAAAAAACGGACCATTCCACGGGGGATGGGGGCATGGGCCTACGCAAATCTAGCGACGGGAGGGTGAGGGGAGGGTGTAGCAGCCGGGCGGGTGGGCTAGGGCGGGTTTATACATACCTAATCTTCATAGGCAGCCGGCGGTAGAGGCTTCCGTCTTCTGCGTCATGTGACTAGTCACATGATGCGCTGTGTAGTCACAGCGGAAGAAGAGGAACCCTCTACCGCCGGCTGCTACGGAAGATTAGGTATGCATTGCCGAGTGAAAACTGATCCTATCAATCATTGATCCGATCCGTTTTCACTATGTGAACCGGGCCACGGACTGAGCCATCCGGATCCAGTGAAGTGGAGACCGGATCCGCTCACCGGATCCTTTTGGCTCATTTTGCAGATGTAAGCCGGGCCGGAAGCTTTTTTGCATTTGGATTATGTGTGGCCCGCTTGACATCAAAGATCGTACACACTCTCACTTGTGGCCTCTTTAGCAAATTCGTAAACAGACTGCTTATCCCATTCGAAGGTCACTGCAGATGACCAGCATGAAAATCAGCCCCACAGTGTGCAGCAGTGCCCAGTCTCCCACCCCTCCCCCATCTCTCTGTTCCCTCTCTGTTATCAGGGCAGCTCGGATAAGAGCCCAGCATCCAAATTCCTTCATCCTGACTCATAGGACCCCAGCTCAGCCAGTGTGCATATGGCGCAGGCTGCTTAGATATGCCAGATGAATGTATACACAAAGGCTGTATTTTACTGTAAATCATTGTGTGCAGAAACAGGAAGTAGCGTGTACCAGTGAGAACTACTTCCCCAAAAACTTCTGCAGCCATTGGATAGATGTGAATAAAACGGGAATTTTTAGTACAACACACATAATTTATGCTGATTTGGTTGCGCAGTAAAGCTTTATGTATTAAACTAGTGACCTTAGCCCGTTTAAAAACGGGCTAGGTCTGTCACCGCTTATCCGCTGTCCTCGCATATGTGCGCACACCCGCCCCTCCTTGCCTCCCGCAGCGTCATTCCCCCAGCTCTCCTCAGTGTCTATTCGTCCCTCCCTGCACATGCGCACTGCAAAAAAAACACACACAGGGACATGGGACGCAGAGACACTTGCATTCTTATTAGGTAGGATAACAGTGTATTGTGATAAAGAATACAGTGGTGGCAGTTTTGGTACATCAACAGCCTTATCCTCTTGCAGCTTAGTCAGTGACTTTGCAGTATCAGTTCTGAAGTCATGTGACTTTGCTGTATAGGCAGCCACACATCTAGCGATTATGGGCAGATTCGACCAAGAGACAAATCTCCGATCGCAGCCAGCCGCAATGCAGCCACCTGTAGGTCACAAGGCAGCAACCTATAGGTCACAGCCCACCCACCTGCCAGTGCCGGTAATATGCACTAAGCAGAGAGGTGGCACGTGGCTGAACTGTTACCAAGAGGTGGCTGTTTTCTCACCTAGAAGTGGAAGGTGGCTGCGTTGTGATCCAGAGATGACGGGTGGCTGTGTTGTGACCCAGAGGTGGCAGGTGGCTGTGTTGTGACCCGGAGGTGGCTGTGTTGTGACACGGAGGTGGCAAGTGGCTGTGTTGTGACCGCTGCATTGTGACGCAGAGGTGGCAGGTGGCTGCTTTGTGAAACAGAGGTGGCTGCGTTGTGACATGGAGGTGGCAGGTGGCTGCGTTGTGACACGGAGGTGGCAGGTGGCTGCGTTGTGACACGGAGGTGGCAGGTGGCTGCGTTGTGACACGGAGGTGGCAGGTGGCTGCGTGGTGACACGGAGGTGGCAGGTGGCTGCGTTGACACGGAGGTGGCAGGTGGCTGCGTTGTGACACAGAGGTGGCTGCGTTGTGACACAGAGGTGGCTGCGTTGTGACGCAGAGGTGGCAGGTGGCTGCGTTGTGAGGCGGAGGTGGCAGGTGGCTGCGTGGTGACACGGAGGTGGCTGCGTTGTGACGTGGAGGTGGCAGGTGGCTGCGTTGTGACCCAGAGTTGGCTGTGTTGTGATGCACAGGGGACAGGTGGCTGCGTTGTGACCTAGAGGTAGCAGGTGCCTGCGTTGTGAGTGACGCAGAGGTGCCTGCGTTGTGACGCACAGGGGACAGGTGTAACGATCCGCTCAGCTGCCTGCGCAGGCAGGCAGCCTTTTGATCATTATTCAGGTCTGCATGCTGCAGGACTCTGGAAAGAAGACCTTCTGTCAGTTTTGCAGCTTGTGCTTGCTGAGGAATTTGAATACGTTGTCATGCAAATTGCCTGGCCACATTCATTGGAGGCGTGTACTATAAGTACTATGTGTGTCCCACAATGCTTCGCTGCTCATAGAGGTTTATTCCTGCTGGACTCACCTGTAGTGTCAGCCACTGCTATCTTAGTATAGTTAATTCTTGGGGAGTGCTCCTTGCATTCCTAGTTAGTGCAGTCAGTTTGTGTATAATTTGTACTGCCTATTCTGTCCTGTCTTGTCTGTCGCGATTGCGCTGTCACCAGCGGCGGTTGATAGCGAATCGCTCTGTCTTGTTTGGATCGCACTAGCCTCTAGCGGTAGCGGCTGTGGATTCTTCTGATCTAGTTCCTGGAGTGTAGGCTGGAGCAGCGGTTGCTACCAGCTACCTCATCTGATCTGTCTTGTTTAGATCGCACTAGCCGCTAGCGTTAGCGGCTGTGGATCTTTCTAATCTGTGTTCCTGCTTGGATCACACTTGCTCTGGCGGAAGAGCGGTGGATCCTTTCTGCCTAGTTCCTGTTTCTCGTTTGTCTGTCTTGTCTGATACGGGCGCTTGCTGTAGGCTCGATGAGGTAACCGTTAAGCAAGCGTTCACGTTCTTTGTTTCGTGTTTGTCTGTTGATGGTTAGTTAGGCGTGCTTGTCTCTATTGTGCTTATCACGTGGAGACCGCGCATAACCGCGTGCACTGTTGCGAATGAGTGCGGTGTTCGCGGTAAGCTAGCGTTTATTATTTTCCGTATCTTCTCATTGTATGATTTGCTGTGCCTTTGCTATCCTCGTATTCTGTTCTGATCTGCCTTGTGTCACTTCTGGCAATCGCCGTTCTTGGCGGTTGCGTTTCTGTTTCGCACCTGCTGTTGTGTGTGTGCGCGGTCGCGGGGTGGCGACTAGATTGGCGCACACACATACAACCTGTCCCTTTGCTCATTCTCATTCGCAATCGCTTCTCTTGCGATTGCGTTCTGCGCTTCGTACAATTCCTGTCTGGCATTTGTGGAGGTACAGAGGATTGGTTCCTCTGCACTCCCCAGCGCCATCTGCCGACAGGAATTTCCCTCTACTGGTGCTTACAACAAAAGCTGGGTTCTAGTATCTTGACACGCTTGTGGAGGACCTCCGCAGTGTCAGGGCACATCTTTGTGCGCTGAACACGGAGATATCCCACAATCGTTACAACAGGTGGCTGCGTTGTGACGCACAGGGGACAGGTGGCTGCGTTGTGACCTAGAGGTAGCAGGTGCCTGCGTTGTGAGTGACGCAGAGGTGCCTGCGTTGTGACGCAGATGTAACCTCTTATCCCCTCTGTTGGTGACAGGTCACAGGACCGCAGTGTATTTGGCTGATAAGCCTGTGGCATGATTTACAGCCCAGGATTGATCACTGCTGGCCATCAGTTTTACAGCTTATTTTCCTTTCACCCGCCGCCAATAAACATCACAACAGACGACTAATGACAGATTGATGGGTCTGTGGCAGCGCTGCGTCTGGGAGTCCATGTCACACAAGGTGTTTGGCAGAGGAACCTCACACATTCTTCTGCTGCTGTAAAAGCTTTTAATCCCCATTGTGCGATGCCACCACCGCCGCATTGTGTAACCTGCTCTAATGTTTCCTGACGCCCCGGGGTGGGGAATCCTACAAAGCACCCGCCGCTAGAAAATGTCATGTAGGAAATGGGAGCAGGACTGTATTCACTCCACAAATCACCCCCCCCCCCCTCCGCTGCAGACAGCGAGGACACCGCGGTGTGCTGTGACAACCTTGATTGAATGACTTGGGATCTGTTACCCCGGACACGCCCCATTTACCAAGTTTCGCTCAGTTTATTGGTGTGTAGTCTGGAACTTAGATCTCTCTTTAGGCCTGCTCACTTGGGGGGGGGGGGGGGGGCTGTCTCTTCTCTGCAGGATTTCCCATTTATGTTCTAATGTGAAGGGAGACATCCAAACTGGCAAAAACATCATGGATCAGGGCCCATATGCAATTCACTTTTTTCCTGAGTTTTCTCGTAGGAGATAATTTTTCACCTTCTGTTTAGAATACCTTTTCATCTCTTTGCAATTTAAAAGATTGCATAAAAGCAGGAGGAAAGGTACTATCACAACTATTGACAATGCAATCCGCATACAAAGGCTGGGTCTGCCTATACTGCCAAGCCTCTGTTGCTATTTCAATCCCCCCTAAGCTCCCCCTGCGCTCTGCAATCCCCCATAAATCACAGCCGTGCTGTGTGGGCTGTGTTTACATCTGTACTGTCAGTGTGCTCGCTCCCCCGCCTCCTTCATAGCTCCGGTCCCGCCCGCGTCCCTTCCCTCAAATTAGAGGGAAGGGGAGGGAAAGGACACGGGCGGCGACCGGAGCTATGCAGGAGGCGGGGGGAGCAGCAGACTGACAGTACAGAGATAAACACAGCCCGCTGTGACACACTGCGTGTCGGCAGCGCGGCTGTGATTTATGGGAGATAGCAGAGCGCAGGGGGAGCTTTGGGGGGATTGAAATAGCAACAGAAGCTGGGCAGTATAGGCAGACCCAGCCTCTGTATGTGGATTGCATTGTCAGAACCCCACCTTGGGTTCTCTTTAAGTATTTCCTTGTTTAAAAAGCATTTTATTGACAAGTTTGATAATATCACTTATGAGAAAACTCATAAGAAAAAGTGAACCGCATATGTCTTATAGATTAAAAGAAACCTCTGAGCTCCGGAAAAAAAAATCTACTTACCTAGGGCTTCCTTCAGCCCCTGGCAGCCACTACGTCCCTCGCCGCAGCTCCGGGATCCCTTCGGTTTCAGATGCCGACCTCGCCAGGTTTGCATCTACTGCATGTGCGTGAGCCCCGCTGGTGTCACATGGTATGGAGTGTTCTGCGCAGGCGCAGTAGATGCCGATCTGGCGACGTTGGCATCTGAATTGGAGGGGACCCCGGAGCTGCGGCGAGGGCACAGGACAGCTGCCAGGAGCTGGAGGAAGCCCCGGGTAAGTAGAATTTTTTTTTTAGGAGCTTGGATGCTTCTTTTAATAGCGATAGAGAAACAGGATTTAAAGGATACCAGATGTGACATAATGAGATAGACATGGGTATGTACAGTGCCACGCACACAAATAACTATGCTGTGTTCCTTTTTTCTTTTTATGCCTGAAAGAGTTACATATCAGGTATGTAAGTGGCTGACTCAGTCCTGACAGGAAGTGACTACAGTGTGACCCCCACTGATAAGAAATTCCAACTATAAAACACTTTTCTAGCAGAAAATGGCTTCTGAGAGCAGGAAAGATATAAAAAGGGTCTACAGTTGATAGATTTTAGCTCTGGCATACTTTAATGAATGTGTCACTGAGCAAAAACAATAACAGTTAAAACTTAAACAGTAGATTTAAATATAAAATAAAACTGTGGAATATCTTAAAGTCAATTTTAGAAGGAAGATAGATACAATCGTTTATTTCATTAGTTTATTTTCACCTCAGGTGTCCTTTCAGTCTGAGACTGCACAGCCGAAAGCTTGCTTACTCTTATTCTTTTAAGTTTGCCAATAAATGGTATCATCCTGATCCAAAGCTTCCTATAATTTGATGTGAAAGGGTCAGCACCGTAGAGCTGTATGTAGCTGTACACAGACATTGCTGCACTCACTGCCTGCTGTTTGCACTCCTATCCTGCCAGTTTGGCCGTTTTGTACTCTGCCACGCACACAGCGGGAACAAGCCTCCTTTGATTCGATTGTTGTGAGTTGGCAGCGCTACAGGAGGTGATGGCGGATAGTGTCCTCTCTATGGGCCGCTTTCTGCAGGCAGGAATGTGCATGGCTGCACCAAACTTTGTTTTTGGTCATGTTGTTTGTGCACTACTTAAGTGGATAGATGATCAGAAATTAAAAAAAAAAAGTAAAAAATATATGCAGTTTTTCCAATCCATTCCAGCAGCATGTTTTTAATGTCAGACCCTGAAGTCCAGGAAACAATATATACTGTATTTTTCACATTCAGGTGGTGTAAAAAAGGGGTAAGAACCTATTTGGGTTCTTACTGCAGACTGTGTTTTCTCCATTTCCTGTTTTGTTTGCTTATTAAAGAGGAACTTTAACCAATGATTGAACTTCATCCCAATTAGTAGCTAACGCCCCCTTTCCCATGAGAAATAATGACATTTTCTCCAATAGATCACCTGGGGGTCTGTATGGCTGATATTGTGAGAAATCCCCACCCACAGTGTGATGTCATGGCCAGTTCTGTCTGTAAACCTCGTTGCATTGTGGGAAATGACAGGTTGTTCCAACTGCCAAGCAAGCAGTATCTCCCTCTGTGTGTAGAACTCTCAGTAATGAACATTCCGTACATATCTTACAATGGGCAAACGCTGACTAAATAATCTATAAAGGAATATATAATTTATTTATTTATTGTATTTATAAAGTGCCAACATATTACGCAGCGCTGATGGAATATGTTGGCGCTTTATAAATCAATAATAATGAAGGAACAATCAGCAATTTTTGTTTATGCCATTTTCACTACAGTTCCTCTTTAACCTCCTGAGCGGTATGGACGAGCTCAGCTCGTCCATCACCGCCGGAGGCTGCCGCTCAGGCCCTGCTGGGCCGATTTTCTTCAAATAAAGTGCAGCACACGCAGCCGGCACTTTGCCAGCCGCGTGTGCTGCCTGATCGCCGCCGCTCTGCGGCGATCCGCCGCGAGCAGCAGCGAAAGAGGGTCCCCCAAGCCGCCTGAGCCCAGCGTAGCCGGAACAAAAAGTTCCGGCCAGCGCTAAGGGCTGGATCGGAGGCGGCTGACGTCAGGACGTCGGCTGACGTCCATGACGTCACTCCGCTCGTCGCTATGGCGACGATCTAAGCAAAACAAGGAAGGCCGCTCATTGCGGCCTTCCCTGTTTATTCTGGGCGCCGGAGGCGATCGGAAGAACGCCTCCGGAGCGCCCCCTTTCAGTTGGCTGCATGAAATAGTTTTTTTTTTATTAAAAAAAAACCCTCCCGCAGCCTCCCTGGCGATCTCAATAGAACGCCGGGGAGGTTAAAGGAATACTTAAGTGGAAAAAAAAAAAAAAGATCTTTACTCACCCGGGGCATCCCTCAACCCCCATGAAGCTGTATGGTGCCCTTGCAGCCTCGCTCCGATCGTCCTGTCCCCGCCGGCGGCTACTTCCTTTGCGTATATATATATATACGCTATAGCAGCATAGAGGGTGATATAGCGGCTGGGAACGCGGAGAATCACTCGCGTTCCCAGCCTGTCGGCGGTTGTCGCCGAACCCGGAAGTAGCCGCCGGTGGGGACAGGAGGATCGGAGCGAGGCTGCGATGGCACCATACAGCTTCAGGGGGCTGAGGGATGCCCCGGGTGAGTAAAGATCATTTTTTTTTTTTCACTTAAGTATTCCTTTAAGGCTGGAACACACTATGCAATTTTTTTTTTTTTCTAATAAGTTTTATTGTATTTTACTCATGAACATAACAATACAATACAATACAATCCCACAACATCCCGCAGCAGGCCCCCCCCTCCCCCCCAAGCCAATCCCGCCCCTCCCTTTGGTCTCGGGTCTCGTGTATTTTTTATTTATTTCTTATTTATCTCTTTGGTTGAAATACAATAAAGTGTTTGGTAGCTAGGATAGATCTAAGCCTCATAGTCTACACCGTGGGCCCTAAGGTATTCTACCCACGGGATCCAGATTTTTTCGAATTTTAGGGGGCAATTGCGCTGGAGGTATGTCAGTTTATACATCGGCAAAGCCGAATTGATAATCTTAATCCATTCCGCCACTGTAGGTGCGATGGGTTGTATCCAGTGTAAAATAATGGTTTTCCGCGCATAGTAGCTTAGCAAGTCCCATAGCAGTATCAAGTTCCTGGATTTTAGGATTTTGCCCGAAATTCCCAGCAGATGTGTCTTAGGGTCAAGAGAGATATGTTGCTCAAACACCTTTTGTAACAGGTTGTTAATTCCTTGCCAATATGATTGTAGATGAGAACATCTCCACATCATATGGATAAAATCTCCAGGTGAAGCACCACATCTAGGGCATTCGTCCGTTCTATTTGGGAACATTCGTGCCATACGGGTAGGAGTATAGTAAATTCTATATAGGAACTTCATTTGGATGAGCCTGTCTTTCATGGATATGAGATATTCCCCTGTGGCTTCCAGCAAGTCCCTCCAGTCTGATTCCTCCAGATCAGGCACGTCCCGGCTCCAACTCTGGTAGGCCTTATCTATTTTGGAGGATCCTGTATCTATTAAGGCTGCGTAGATAGTAGACAAAGGTGCTTCAACGTGTTTCCGAAGCAGTAAGGATTCTAATGGATCAGATTTTAATGTGAGAGAGTTGGGAAACTGAGCCTGTGCCGCATGCCTGACCTGGAGGTATCTGAAGAACATTTTGTTTTGGAGTGAGAATTCTGATTTTAGTTGGTTGAATGTGGATAGTTGTCCAGTTGGGAATAGGTGCTGTAGCCATTTAATCCCCTGTTTAGCCCAAAGTAAGGGGTCTGGGACCGCCAAAAAATGGGGGAAATTAGGGTTGCACCATAGTGGAGCAAATGGGGAGAATACGTCTTGCTCTTTATTTTTACTTCAGACTCTATTTCTGATCAAGAAAAAGATCGAATCGGGACAAAAAATGTATAGCCTACGGACTGCCGACTGACACCAAGCTCAAAATCGATCTCTTTTTCGATTGGAAGCAGATCGGAAATGCTGGGAATTATTGAATCTGTGTTCTTTTCAATCCAGTTTGAAAAAAGATCAGAAATCAGTTCAGAATTTGAAAAAATGACAATCACAGCCTGACTTGCGTCAGGAAGTGAAAAATCAGAATCACTCTGCAAAAACGCTTTCAAAAGTGCTTTATACAAAATCGAAGCGCGGAGGTGAACGCGCGCGCGGGGAAACAAAAATGTGCAAAAAACAAAAATTGCTGGAGTCAGTGAAAAAAGCCTTAAAGTGGACCTGAACTCTTGCACAGGACAGAAGGAAAACAGAGAAATTCAACCTCTATGTACTTAGAGAGTTTATGATCAAAACAATGCAAAAGGTGTGCGGCACTCTCTATTAGGCCCGGTTCTTATCTGCATTCTGAGCCAAAAGGATCCGGTGAGCGGTTCCGGTCTCCACTTCACTGGATTCGGATGGCTCAGTCCGCGGCCCGGTTCACGTAGTGAAAACGGATCTAATCAATGATTGATCGGATCCGTTTTCACTCAGCAATACATACCTAATCTTCTGGCAGCCGGCGTAGAGGCTTCCTCTTCTTCCGCTGTGACTACATAGTGCGTCATGTGACTAGACACATGGCGCGCCATGCAGTCACATGGTGCGGAAGAAGACGGAAGCCTCTACGCCGGCTGCCGGAAGATTAGGTATTTATAAAGCCTCCCTCACCCACCCGCCCGGCTGCTGCACCCTCCCCTCACCCTCCCGTCGCTAGATTTGCGTCTGCCCATGCCCCCACCCCCCGTGGAACGGTCCGTTTCTTCACTAGTGTGAAGAAATGTTCTGTTTCCCATTGCCCCAATGCTGCTGCATTTTTGTACAGATCCGTTCCGCTAAGCAGAACGGTCCGGAAAATTAGGGTCTGCAGCAATTTTTAGGTCCGGGGACCGGAACGTACGGAACGTATCCGTACCAACGGATGCATGTGAATGGATCCATAGGTTAACATTGGATCCTTTTACATCCGTTCCGTTTCTACAGTATACGTTCCGGTTATGTTCCGGGAAAAAACGCTATTGTGGACTGGACCTTAATAATGTCCAACAGAGTGAGAAAGTGAAATTAACAATACTCTCACCACAGCTGAGGTCTTCTGTCGTTTTGTAGTCACCTGGATATGTGCTCCGTTATGGCAGAAGGCAAAACAAATGTCCTTTTGTATGGAAAGAAAAACATGTGCACCAATCGTCCTTAGTAGTGCGATTTAATAGGCAAACAACATCCAATCCAAAGCATCTTGCTTCACAACATAGCTAGGTGTGACCGCATGTGTGGCAACTGTGGAGGTGGGTGGTGGATACAAACTGGGGACAAGCGACGGCCGTTTCACATCTACAGACACTTGGTCATGCTGCGTTCCACCTCCCCAGCATCACCAAGCGTCTGTAGACATGAAATGGCCGTCGCTTGTCCCCAGTTTGTATCCGCCACCCACCACCACCTTCACAATTACCACACATGCGGTCACACCTAGCGATGTGAAGCAAGATGCTTTGGATTTGATGTCGTTTGCCTATTAAATCGCACTACTAAGGTTGGTTGGTGCACATGCCTTTCTTTTCCATACAAAGGATATTTAGAGAGAGTAGCCCAGGCATGGGCAAACTTGGCCCTCCAGCTGTTAAAGAGAACCTGTACTGAGTAAAAATATTTAAAATAAACACATGAGTTAACTTCAAATGAACATTACATAGTTACCTTGCCATCAGTTCCTTTCAGAAGCTCACCATTTTCTTCTGACAATAATCCCTTCCAGTTCTGACAACATTTTGTCAGAACTGAAATATATCTGTTGCTGTCTGTAAAATATCAGTTGCTGTCAGTTATAGCTGAGAGGAAAACTGATGTACCCGGTAATGTCCATGTTTCCCTATAGCTCAAGTGGGCGATGTTACAGTTTAACTGTGTGCTGACCAGAAAGCTGTTATGGGTAATGGCCATTTTCAAAATGGAGGACGGAAAATTCCCTTGATCACAGTGTACAAATAGGATGCGAGACAGGAGAAAGACACTGAGGAGTAGACTACATGGAAGGTAAGTATGACTTGTGTATGCTTATTTTGACTTTTAATTTTCAGTTCAGGTTTTCTTTAAAGGGAAGGTTCAGGGAGGGTGGGTTAAAAATAAAAATCAAATTCCACTTACCTGGGGCTTCCTCCAGCCCGTGGCAGGCAGGAGGTGCCCTCGCCGCCGCTCCGCAGGCTCCTGGTGGTCTCCGGTGGCGCGCCCGACCTGGCCAGGCCGGCTGCCAGGTCGGGCTCTTCTGCGCTCCAAGGCCCGGAACTTCTGCGTCCCACGCCGGCGCTCTGACGTCATCGGACGTCCTCCGGGCTCTACTGCGCATGCGCAGAACTACTGCGCATGCGCAGTAGAGCACGGAGGACGTCCGATGACGTCAGAGCGCCGGCGTGGGACGCAGAAGTTCCGGGCCTTGGAGCGCAGAAGAGCCCGACCTGGCAGCCGGCCTGGCCAGGTCGGGCGCGCTACCGGAGACCACCGGGAGCCTGCGGAGCGGCGGCGAGGGCACCTCCTGCCTGCCACGGGCTGGAGGAAGCCCCAGGTAAGTGGAATTTGATTTTTATTTTTAACCCACCCTCCCTGAACCTTCCCTTTAAGGAACTACAAGTCCCACAATGCATTGCAGGAATCTTACAGTCAGTCATGACTCAGAAAGGCAAATGCATTGTGGGACTTGTAGTTCCTTAACAGCTGGAGGGCCAAGTTTGCCCATGCCTGGTTTAGCCTGTCTAATTCCCCATCATCTGTGACTATTCACAACCATAATTTGATCTCTCAGCTGTGTCCACTGGCTGCCTAGGCAGAGCAGCTAATTTGTAAACTCAGGATGTTAACCCTATGCTTCCATGAAAGCAGGAAGTACACACTGCAGGTTTATTGCAAGATTTGTATCAGGTGTAATCAGTGTTCTCTCCAGAAATTTTTTCCAGCTGGGTAGCATGAAAAAGTAGCCGGGTGGGGCGAGATAAGAGAATGGAAGGAGGCGCTTTTCTTCACAGCTCTGCTGATGACACAGGAGGAGGTGAACTGATGACAGCCGGGTGCTCCCCAAAAGTAGCCGGGTGGAGCACCCGGCTAAAAGAGCCTGGGGAGAACACTGGATGTAATAAAGAAATGGTTTTCTTTAAAGGTTATAATGCTGTTGCTTATCGTTTAGAGCAGAGATGAAGTTCTGTGTTCAAGTCCGGTTTAAAGTAAGCCTGTAACTTTAATGGTAGAGGAATCCAGATACTTACCTTGGTAGAGGAAAGCTTCTGGATCCTCCATAAGCTTCTAACGTCCTCCTCCTGACCGAAAAAACGGAAGCCGAGCAGCACCATGCTACTGTGCCGGAGCGAGGTGTCCTGTGCAGTGTGGCAGCACTCGTTCATGGAGAGGAGAATGGCCATGCTCACTCTTCGACAAGCCCTTGTTGAAGAGGTTAAGGGCTCCCAGGGCTGCAATGCAGAGGTGGAGGGGGACAGGGAAGCCTCTAGGTTATTCAGTATCTAAATGGGGTGCTTTTTTCCTACAGGTACACTTTAAAGCAAACCTGAAGTGAGAAAACTCCGTTCAGGTTTGATACCTACCTAAGTAGAGGGAAGGATCTGGATAGCATAAAGTCTTCTCGGTTCTCCGCCCGGCCAGTTGTCTCTCCGCTGTCCTCTGATGTAGCCTCTTGGAACTACTTTTATCTCCAAGTAGTTATAAGTAGTCTGGTTCATGCTTGCCCAATAGGGATGCACTTGTCCTCTGAACTACCGTATTTTTCACACTATAAGACTGACCATGAGAGGCACCTAGGTTTAGAGGACACAAACCAGGGGGAAAAATATACACCTTGTGGATTATGCCCCCTTGTACCTCTTGTGTCTCCCTGTGTCCTCCTCTGTCCCCCTTGCGTCCTCCTGTGTCCTCATCTCTCCTCCTTGTGTTCTCCTCTATGCCGCGTTGTGCCCCCCTTGTGTCTTCCTCTATGCCTCTGTGTCCCCATGTATCCTCTGTTTGTCCCGTGTCCTTTGCATGGGTACAGTACAGGGAGTACCCTACATCCCGGTGGGTTGGAGGTTCGTATTGACAGGTGTTCACAAGTCAGGAACTTCCTGCATTTGGACTATAAGACGCAGTGACTTCCCCCCCCCCCCCCCCCCAATTTTGGGGGAAAAAAGTGAGTCTTATAGTCAAAAAAATAAAGAACTCGGGATGTGAGTAGTTGTGAAAGTCTCTTTGACCCAGAGGATTGAATAGCTACAACGGAGGACATCGCTGGAACAACGGGCTGGAAGGAGGAACGGGAAGGCTCTATGCCATCCAGAGCTTTCCCTCTGCTGAGGAAAGTATCGCATGTCTTGGATAAATTCCCTCTCACTTCCTGTCTAGCCAGGAAGTGATGGAGATTTTGAGATGGGGGACAGGACTGCAATAAAATTCCTGAAGATGTTCCTACTCCTTTCCACACTATCCAAAGCGTTACCTGCAGGTGGGGTTGCAGTTATTCTCTGAGGTATTGGACAAGCCGTGATGTGCTGTGTCTCAGTGTTGTGTGAGGAGCAGTGCCAGGCTCGGTCTACTGAGGGTTGACAGGGTTAGTGTCTTCTAGCAGAGCTGTTGGATAAGCCGTGATGTGCTGTGTCTGTGTTGTGTGAGGAGCAGTGCCAGGCTCGGTCTACTGAGGGTTGACAGGGTTAGTGTCTTCTAGCAGAGCTGTTGGATAAGCCGTGATGTGCTGTGTCTGTGTTGTGTGAGGAGCAGTGCCAGGCTCGGTCTACTGAGGGTTGACAGGGTTAGTGTCTTCTAGCAGAGCTATTGGATAAGCCGTGATGTGCAGTGCCTCAGTGTTGTGTGAGGAGCAGAGCCAGGCTTGGTCTACTGAGGGTTGACAGGGTTAGTGTCTTCTAGCAGAGCTATTGGATAAGCCGAGATGTGCTGTGTCTCAGCGTTGTGTGAGGAGCAGTGCCAGGCTCGGTCTACTGAGGGTTGACAGGGTTAGTGTCTTCTAGCAGAGCTATTGGATAAGCCGTGATTTGCAGTGCCTCAGTGTTGTGTGAGGAGCAGAGCCAGGCTCGGTCTACTGAGGGTTGACAGGGTTAGTGTCTTCTAGCAGAGCTATTGGATAAGCCGTGATGTGCAGTGCCTCAGTGTTGTGTGAGGAGCAGTGCCAGGCTCTGGCTACTGAGGGTTGACAGGGTTAGTGTCTTCTAGCAGAGCTATTGGATAAGCCGTGATTTGCTGTGTCTCAGTGTTGTGTGAGGAGCAGTGCCAGGCTCGGTCTACTGAGGGTTGACAGGGTTAGTGTCTTCTAGCAGAGCTATTGGATAAGCCGTGATTTGCAGTGCCTCAGTGTTGTGTGAGGAGCAGTGCCAGGCTCTGGCTACTGAGGGTTGACAGGGTTAGTGTCTTCTAGCAGAGCTATTGGATAAGCCGTGATGTGCAGTGCCTCAGTGTTGTGTGAGGAGCAGTGCCAGGCTCTGGCTACTGAGGGTTGACAGGGTTAGTGTCTTCTAGCAGAGCTATTAGATAAGCCGTGATGTGCAGTGCCTCAGTGTTGTGTGAGGAGCAGAGCCAGGCTCGGTCTACTGAGGGTTGACAGGGTTAGTGTCTTCTAGCAGAGCTATTGGATAAGCCGTGATGTGCAGTGCCTCAGTATAGTATGTCGTCTGAGGAGCAGTGCCAGGCTGTAACTATTGGGGGGTTGACAGGGTTAAACTGTGTAAATAGCAGCAGGTAAATAATCCACGTGCCAAGCCAGTCTCCTGAGGCCGCTGTGTGCTGCCAACATCAGCCGCTGGAATCTGCAGGCAACATACTGGAATCTGGGTAACATATGGACAGCACTGTTGTGCAAGGTGTGGCATGCTGCTGGTACTTGTAGTTCCACACGGGGGCGTAGCAATAGCCATTGCAGCCACTATGGTGCCCTGGAGCAGAGGGGGCCCAGGCGGTACTTGATGTTCACTATTAACTTTCCTTGGTTTCTCCACCTTCTGAGTTTGTCTCTTAGCTCAACGACTATACACAGTGTACACTGCATGGCAATGTAAATTGGGCAATCCACTCCTATCCATAGAGTAGGGGCAGGCGGCATTGCTCTAGAGTGCCTCTATCTAAGGGCCCCATGACAATTTAGCTATGGGGCCCCATAGTTTCCAGCTACACCACTGGTCCCACAGTAGCTGTTGAGCCACGTAGGCTAGGTTTAGGCATGCTGAGACTTGTAGTTAAGTGACAGATGCGGCGTAGAAGGCTTAAAATCACTTGTGCACAGCTGTTTCTCTGTTTGGGGATTGAGTGAGCTTAGACTTGTAATTCAGTAATTTCATAACAATATAGAACGTGTGTGTGTGTGTGTGTTCTCCCAAAGTCTGTGGGTTCCCTCTGGGCACTCTGGTTTCCTCCACATCCCCAAAACATTCAGAAAAGTTGTTTGGGTTCCCCCTAAATTGGTCCTACACTGCAATGGACATGTAGACATAATGGACATGTAACTATAGTAGAGATTAGACTGTAAGCCCCTCTGAGGACAGTCAGTGACATGACTATGTATTCTATAATGTGCTGCGCAAGATGTCAGTGCTATATTAATACTAAATAATTATAATCATTTCATTCTTCCTCCAAAATCAATATATACATAAATAAATCCATAATTCACAATGTGTTGCTTAGCAACCTGAAATGAAGACCCCCACAAAATACATTTTCCATCTCTGTTTGCAGAATGCAACTTATAACAGCCACATTAAAGGAAATATGAACCATTCAGAGAGAATTAAAAACAAAAACAAGCAAGCAGACTCACAGAGATGGATAAAGGATCACCCCGCCTAATAAATGTAATCAGGTGTAACTAATCACCTTCTCCATTGCACACCAAGCTAATTGACCCCTTCCTGTGATCAGTTCAAGTTATATTTCAGTAGTTCAGAATATAAACCGCTTAACAGCTATTCCTGGAGCATTCAAGTCCTTGGTAGTGCATCTGAGGGCAAACAATCTCCTACCAGCCTTCTTCTGCCTAATGCTGAATACACACGGTGCGTTCGCGCACTCGATTTCCCGCTCGATTCCCGTCAATTTGTTTATTTCCAACATGTCCGATTTGGATTTCGATGGATCGTTAGGTTGATTCGCATGCAAAGTATGCCGAATCGACCTAACGATCCATCGAAATCCAAATCGAACATGTTGGAAATAAACGAATCGACGAGAATCGAGCTGGAAATCGAGTGCGCGAACGCACCGTGTGTATTCAGCATTAAAGTGGATCTGAGATGAACTTTTACTTATTGCATAATTGTGTTCCTTTCCTATTGTTTATAGGGCATTCCTCAAGCCAAATACTTTTTTTGTTTTAATACTCTAATTCCCTATATAGTAAACAAGCCTCGCCCACATTTTTTCAGAGTGCCTTGGCATTTTCAGACAGTAGCAAGGGCTCATGGGAGCTCAGTCTGAGCAGGAGGAGGGGGAGGTATTACTAGCCAGAGATTTCAGAAGCAGAGGGGAGGAGGAGGGGGGACTAGGTTTTTTCACAGGCGGAGTGCTGAAGGTGCAGATAAGCTTGCCTGTGTGTAATGTTGACAAACATGGCTGCTGTCATTGTATCACAAGAAGAAGAAATCCTATTCTATTGAAGCTGTTTGTAGCTAGATTTTCTGTGTAAACTATCTAAACTTTAGATAAGATATATAGACAAGTTACTTGTTATAGTTCGTTTTTCATCTTGGATCCGCTTTAGGTTCATACACACCTACCCAACTATCTGACAAGTTTGGCAGATAGTTGGACAGATAGTTGGTAGGTGTGTATGAACCCATACACAGCTCCCACTGCTTTCACATTTTTGCACATGTTTGACTGTTGGTGCCATAGAGACCTCATAAACAGTAGAGGTTTTCATTAATAAAGCATACGCTGGTAATGTGATCAGTGATGAGGTTGGGCAGGCAGTGATCTCATGGTTCTGGAATGTTGGGATGATCAGGGGTCACCTATCTAGGCAGGTCAGTGTTATCTCACAGATTGGGCTAGAAATAGATTCTATTTTGGATATTAATCATTCACAACCCGCAAGCAGAATGTTACGCGTAGCCTCATGGTTATTTCCTGGTATGAATCCAGCATGTTTCTCACGATGATCAACCTCCCGTTTGAGCCTCGGCACAGGAGGGAATTGTGTGACAGAGCTCTGGACAGGCAGCAGCATTGTGAGCATCTCACATGATTAGAAACTGCATGCAGAACAAAGCAGCTCTAGTGACACAAAATCACTAGGAGGGTATAAGGGACTAAAAAAGGCTAAAAAGCCCTCCTACTAAAAATCCAACCCTGAGGACGGCTTCACACTGCAGATTGGCGCTGTGGTGGCTGCTCCGCACCGGCAAAAACAGGGCCTTCGGGGATTACTGCGTCAGCACACGGTAATCCCCGTCTGGCATCCGACCAAGCAGGAAGTGACGCTTACTACTTGTTCTGCAATCGATGGCGTGTGTGGATGCGTATTTCTAAAATACACTTCTGTGCATGCGCAACGCTGATAGCTGCGGTAGTTTTTAAAAAAAATGTACACGTGTTACCATAGACTTGCATGACTTCCAGTCTGATGCAGATCACCGCAGGAGCCACGCGGTAGCGTAGGTGCTTCCGGCGCAGCGTACTGCAACGTGGGGAGTGTGAACTCTCCCATAGACTAACATTAGGCTGCAGTGGGGTGCTTCTTAAAACTGAAGGGATTTGCGATAATTTAGCTTTAAGGGAATGACTGTGGTCTCCCACAATGCACCACTACTGAATATGCAAATCATCTCTTAATGCCCCTAAGCCAGGCTTACATCCAGAACTGCTGGTGTATAGCAAGCCTATAGCTTATACATTTTACAGAGCCATATCAACCCAACATGCATAGTTACATAGTTATTATGGTTGAAAAAAGACATACGTCCATCGAGTTCAACCAGTATAAAGTACAACACCAGCCTGCTCCCTCACATATCCCTGTTGATCCAGAGGAAGGCGAAAAAACCCTTACAAGGCAGACAGCCTGTTTCTGACTTTTGGTCCTCCTCAGTGTATGACAGGGATTGATATGGCTCTGTGGGATAGGGGCTTGGACCAGAACAGAATACCCAAACAGCTCAGGGTGACCCAGAACCGCTAGGAGAATATAGGGGACTAAAAGAGACCCAAAAAGCCCTCCAACTTAAAAGACTTCTTAAAACAGAAGGTATTTAAGATAATTCATCTTTTAAGAAAAACCATGACCAAAAATTGAACTTCATCCCAATCAGTAGCTGATACCTCCTTTTACATCAGAAATCTATTCCTTTTCACAAACGGATCATCAGGAGGCTCTGTATGGCTGATATTGTGGTGAAACCCCTCCCACAAGAAACTGTGAAGACCAGGGTACACCTGGCAGTTTCCTGTCTGTGAACCTTGTTGCATTGTGGGAAATAGCTGTTTACAGCTTCCAAAAAAGCATGCAGCAGCTACATCACCTGCCAGCAGTAAAAATGTCACCATGTGATAAATGTCAGAATGTAAATCAGGGATTTAAAAGATTTTACAATGGGCAAACACTGACTAAATCATTTATACATAATTATTGTAAAAATGAAGCACTTTATTTATTACATTATTTTCACTGGAGTTGCTCTTTGTGTGAATTGGCCGTTTTTAGCCATGCTGACCTTCCGTAGATGACATGGAGGAAAAGTCATGATTTGCCGCAGAGAGATGACTGATAACTCTGCATGACTTTCTCCTCCTTCCAGCTGCTGCCGGCAAACAGAAGTGAGAGTATTTAACCCATAGAATGCTGTGTTGATAATCCGGGACCTATGCTGTCCCTCTTCACAGCTGAATCTAATGTGGTTCCCATGCTGTCATTGCAGCTTCTGATAGGATGAGTGACCCGCCACTTGCCCCATTGTGGGATGACAGTGATTAGTGTCACTCTTGCTTCCTCCATCTAGGCCTCAGGCCGCTCACAGTGGAGGTGACTCTGGTTAATGATCAACAGGCCCTTAACACCAGGAATGTGTCTGCGAGACACGCCTGTAACTTCTGGACTCGCTGAGTGCAAAATTCCCCTCTGCTCAGATAGCAGAGTGCTTAATATATATACACAACTGTAGCTAATGTACTGTGTGCTCCTATTCTACCATACAGACTCCTCTTGTCTCACAGTGACCAAATATACAGTCAGGAAACAGCTGCTTACCGTATATCCCCCGAACATAAGCCCACCCCTCCACTAAAAAATAGGCCACAACCCACAAATTAGCCGACCCTCTAATGTGGCACCATAGCCCCCCCCCCCCCCCCCCCTATGCAGAGCACATATGCTTCCATCGGCACGCTCCAATATTTTCCTCTCCTCACTCCAGCTTTGGTTCCCATGTTTCCCAGGATGCTTCTGACCTGGCCACTAGAGCTCCAAGCCCACTGTCCATAGATGGATTTATACTTTGTGCCTCTAGGCCAATTATGTTGTGGCGCCACTTTTACATGCAGCAGCAGCGCCCCTCCCATTCATCCATGTACTGTAGCCCCTCTCTTTCCTTGGGCACCCTGTTCCCCTTTTCATGCATTGCTCCCTATTTTCAGCCTCCTCTTTCATATGTGGCAACCCTTTTTTCATTTTCAGGTGCCCCTTGAGTTGCAGACGCCCAAGGCACAGGCCTTTGTGGCCTTTCCAGAAATCTGGTCCTGCCACTGTGAGGCTGGAGCACTGTCATGTGACTGCAGTAAGCCTGGAGCACTGTCATGTGACCCGCATGTGCCAGCAGCCTCTAGTGTCCAGTTCAGAAGTTGCCGGGTACACCCGGGGATGCCAGCTGTAGTTAGGACAGGTAGATATGTATTCATCAGAACGTTCCAAGGTGCACTCTGCATAGGGGGGCACCGCTCTTGATATATCACCCACGGATAAGCTGACTCCTCCCACCCCCCTTTCTACACAATATATAACAATAACCAAATTTATTTGGTAGCTACACAACACACCAACATTTCTATTTACACTAATCCTGCTCTAAGTGATGAGCGTACCACCACTTCACATATAGAGCAAGCAACACGTATATGTGAAGCGCAAAAACCACACCAAGGCACAGTGTGCTGTTGGGGCAGTTCACAGTAGTAGTGCTCTGTTGCATTGCAGAACAATTCTGCTTGCCAACTCACTGCCCGTACAGTTCTATGAGCCTGTTCACAGTACTGTGTCGTAACTGATTGCGTTATTGTAACTCGCTGCACAAGGCTTTGTATTAAAGAACAACTAAAATGAGAGGGAAATGGAGGCTGCCATATTTATTTCCTTTTAAACAATACCAGTTGCCTGGCTGTCCTGTGCCTCTAATACTTTTAGCCATAGACCCTGAACAAGCATGCAGCATATCAGCCACATACTGCAGCCACATAGATCAGCAGGGCTGCCAGGCAATCTGCATGGTTTAAAAGGAAATAAATATGGCAGCCTCCATATATTTCTCTCTTCAGGTGTCTTTTTATAGTCTATGTTCAGTCTCTATTGCAGTTCATTATAACCAGGGCCCGGCAGAGGCGAGAGAGGCTCCAGCCTCAGGGCGCAGGGTTGGGCCGGGGCAGAGGTGAGAGAGGCTCCAGCCTCAGGGCGCAGTATAGGAGGGGGCACAGGGCTGAGGCATAGGCTGGAGAGGCTCCAGCCTCAGGGCGCAGTGTAGGAGGGGGCGCACAACTCACTCAGCTATCATTCACTTATTGTGTTTGAAGCAGAGAGAAATAAGAAAAGGGGATACATGGCAGTGACTGCAAGCCAGGTAACTAGAGATTAAGGTGTTGGAAGTCCTGGGGCGCCTCTTATGGCCCATACTCACGGGCTACAATTGTCGCCGCAACACGGGCGCGCACCCTGAACCGTCTCTCGTCGCTGCTGTCACCAGGCGATTGGCGCGGTCAATCGCCCGGCTACAGTTGCCGCCGCAACTCCGCCACAACTGTCGCTAGTCCGCGTGAGTATGCGGACTAGCGACAGCAACCAGCAGGGAATACCCTGAGCTTCCGGCGGGGGGAGGAACATCAGCGACAGCTTCCTTCGCGTCAGTTGCCAGGTCCCTCCGGCGTGTGTAACACTTGTAGAAGGAAGGCAGCACCAATATGCCAACAGTTGGAGCGTGCCTTGGTCCAAAACACCCCAGTTCCTCCTGGGGAGTGCCAAGTAGAAACACAGGAAAGAGGACCGGCACCGCTCAATGTATCAATAGCTCTTTATTGAAGTTAAAAAGGCAGCAGGACAGACCGCTGTTTCGGGATAAACCCTTCTTCAACTGCTTAATGCCATGCAAACATGTGATTCCATACACCCTTAAATACCCTGAAGGCGGACCTGATGGAAACCTGGTGAAATAACATGCAAATGTAGTTAAAAAACATGTAAAAAGCAGAGTGCAGACTCACCATGGAGGTAGAAAGCAACACGCTGTGTGTCAAAACACCAGCATACGCCTCTCCAGCAGGAAACATCCCCATGCGTGCCTCACAGCCAATCACAATGTGTCAAAACGCCGCATCACGTGCTACGTCAGTCATCCACCCTCCGTCAGTCACCGACGTCCCCCGGCTGGCAAAACACCGCAATCTATCGCGCACCAGACGCCACAAAGCGGATGCCTGTACGCGATGTAACATGAAAGGGGGAAAGGGGGGGCCGCGATCTAACGTGTACTAAGCGCCGCAAAAAGACGTCCAAACGCCATGACGCATCGGTGGTAACCAGCCACCCATGCGATGATAAAGCCGCAACCTGGCGCGTATCAAACGCCACAAGCAACCATGAATGTGACGTAACAAGACACACACAACACACCCACTGGTGGCGTGCACCAGCAGCAGCCAATCATGATGCTCAGACATGTAAACACGGAATGAACGTGCTGCACTAGCTCTAAACATAGAGCGAGGCAGCAGGGTGTTGTAAATATACTGTCATTGCATTTGCGTTTGTCCATTGCAGCACAACACAATGGACATAGTCTGAAAGTGCCCTAAGGCACAGTTCCCCAACCCTTTCCTCAAGGCCCACCTACAGTGCATGTTTTGCAGAAAACCACTAGCATTCACAGGTGAGGTCATTAGTGTCTCAGCAGCGCTGATTACCTCTGTGGATTTCCACTAAACAGGCACTGCTGGTGGGCCTTGAGGACAGGGTTGGGGAACACCGACCTAATGGTGGCCATACATAGTACAATTTTTCATTTTTTTTCGATTAGATAATTTAGTTTGATTATTCCGTTAGATTGAATATAAAGATTGGTACTTATCCGTTAGCCGGGCGCATCCGGCAGGTGGCGCTAATTCCATTCATACTTACTTCACGTAACAAAAGTGTGAATGTAAACGCTGGAATTGTGTTTTAAGTGGCCATCTCGCTGCGGCCAAATGTATTGTAAACTGTGAGTAAATGGAAGTAAAATGCCTCTCTCCTATAGAATACTGGCAGCCATGTCCCCCCAGAGTCGTTCGTCGCAGGTAAACAACCAGGATTCCCTGCAGCGACTAACGACTCTGGGGGGACACACATGTCCCCGCTGGCTGCCAGTAATGTATAGAAGAGAGAGGGCAAGGGGGAGGAGAGCAAGAGCCGAAGGCGGCAGCTTGACGTTTTCCACATTTTGTCACATTACTGCCACAAACATGCATCAATTTTATTGGAATTCCATGTGAAAGACCAATACAAAGTGGTGTACATGTGAGAAGGGGAATGAAAATCATACATGATTCCAAACATTTTTTACAAATCAATAACTGCAAAGTGGGGTGTGCATAATTATTCAGCCCCCTCTGGTCTGAGTGCAGTCAGTTGCCCATAGACATTGCCTGATGAGTGCTAATGACAAAATAGAGTGCACCTGTGTGTAATCTAATGTCAGTACAAAAACAGC
The DNA here is from genome assembly GCF_040937935.1 of Hyperolius riggenbachi. NCBI lineage: Eukaryota > Metazoa > Chordata > Amphibia > Anura > Hyperoliidae > Hyperolius > Hyperolius riggenbachi. The sequence continues at coordinate 34,680,367 of NC_090654.1, forward strand.
TGCTCTGTGACGACCTCAGAGATTGTCTAAGAGAATATTGGGAGGAACAACACCATGAAGTCCAAAGAACACACCAGACAGGTCAGGGATAAAGTTATTGAGAAATTTAAAGCAGGCTTAGACTACAAAAAGATTTCCAAAGCCTTGAACATCCCACGGAGCACTGTTCAAGCGATCATTCAGAAATGGAAGGAGTATGGCACAACTGTCAACCTACCAAGACAAGGCCGTCCACCTAAACTCACAGGCCGAACAAGGAGAGCGCTGATCAGAAATACAGTCAAGAGGCCCATGGTGACTCTGGACGAGCTGCAGAGATCTACAGCTCAGGTGGGGAATCTGTCCATAGGACAACTATTAGTCATGCACTGCACAAAGTTGGCCTTTATGGAAGAGTGGCAAGGCCATTGTTAACAGAAAAGCATAAGAGGTCCCTTTTGCAGTTTGCCACAAGCTATGTGGGGGACACAGCAAACATGTGGAAGAAGGTGCTCTGGTCAGTGAGACCAAAATGGAACTTTTTGGGCAAAATGCACAACGCTATGTGTGGCGGAAAACTAACACTGTACAACATTTTGAACACACCATCCCCACTGTCAAATATGGTGGTGGCAGCATCATGCTGTGGGGGTGCTTCTCTTCAGCAGGGACAGGGAAGCTCGTCAGAGTTGATGGGAAGATGGATGGAGCCAAATACAGGGCAATTTTGGAAGAAACCCTCTTGGAGTCTGCAAGAGACTTGAGACTGGGGCGGAGGTTCATCTTCCAGCAGGACAATGACCCTAAACATAAAACCAGGGCAACAATGGAATGGTTTAAAACAAAACATATCCATGTGTTAGAATGGTCCAATCAAAGTCCAGATCTAAATCCAATCGAGAATCTGTGGCAAGATCTGAAAACTGCTGTTCACAAACACTGTCCATCTAATCTGACTGAGCTGGAGCTGTTTTGCAAAGAAGAATGGGCAAGGATTTCAGTCTCTAGATGTGCAAAGCTGGTAGAGACATACCCTAAAAGACTGGCAGCTGTAATTGCAGCAAAAGGTGGTTCTACAAAGTATTGACTCAGGGGGCCGAATAATTACGCACACCCCACTTTGCAGTTATTGATTTGTAAAAAATGTTTGGAATCCTGTATGATTTTCATTCCACTTCTCACGTGTACACCACTTTGTATTGGTGTTTCACGGGGAATTCCAATAAAATTGATTCCTGTTTGTGGCAGTAATGTGACAAAATGTGGAAAACTTCAAGGGGGCCGAATACTTTTGCAAGCTACTGTGTATATACATTTACATCAGTCACCCAACTCCACACAATTCTGGACGTCTCCTCACAACCCAATCCAGTTACTGCACCCCTCCCACGGAGGTGACGACCTCGACCACGGTGGACCAGTTCCATCACGGTTAGAGGACCCAAAGAGGGGTGCGACCGCCCGGCTCCGGCGGATTCCGGGATACCGAGCGGAAACGTTTTCTTGTCGCAGACCTATACGGTGGTTCCAGGACAGCAACCCATTTTTCTATAGTATTTCAAGCCATTTGGCGAAATAACGATACTGCACTATTGGGCTCCCGGTCTTCCCTCTTTCAACAGAAAAAGGCAACTTCCCCTCAGAAGTGAAGGAAGGCCCCTTGATCTGTATTCATCTCTGTCCTTGCATGCACTTTGTTTGGCATGCAGGTGTTTGAACTCCATGACTCTGGTGTGTATTTTCATTTGTTATCGTCACTTTGTGAGAGTCTGTTGCCCGTTTGTGAACTATGCGAATTAACATATTTTTCTTAAAAAAAAAATTTCTCCTTGCTTCAAGTTATTTTTGGGAGGGGATTATGAATGATGATGCAATTTTATAATTTACCATATGTACATATATCTCTTGCTACTAAGCCTTATTGATCTTAATCCTTACAAAAGATTGTCTACTGAGCACTTCCACATACATAATTGCTTGAGGTCCAGCTTTACATAAAATTCTACTTAAAGGGATACTGTAGGGGGGTCGGGGGAAAATGAGCTGAACTTACCCGGGGCTTCTAATGGTCCCCTGCAGACATGCTGTGTTGGCGCAGCCACTCACCGATGCTCCGGTCCCGCCTCCGGTTCACTTCTGGAATTTCAGACTTTAAAGTCTGAAAACCACTGCGCCTGCGTTGCCGTGTCCTCGATCCCGCTGATGTCATCAAGAGCGTACTGCACAGGCCCAGTATGGTCTGTGTCTGCGCAGTACACTCCTGGTGACATCAGCGGGAGCGAGGACACGGCAACGCAGGCGCAGTGGTTTTCTGACTTTAAAGTCAGAAGTTCCAGAAGTGAACTGGAGGCGGGGCCGGAGCATCGGTGAGTGGCTGCACCAACACAGGATGTCTGCGGGGGACCATTAGAAGCCCCGGGTAAGTTCAGCTCATTTTCCTCCGACCCCCCCCCCTACAGTATCCCTTTAATAAAAGTTAGTAAAAGTTCTTAAGCTTCTAAAAAAAAATGATGATTTTCTAGCCATCCACCCCATGGCCATTCAAGCAGACCTGAACTTAGAACTTCCTCTCTGCTCGAAAATATAAGCATCAGCATAATAATCTTTATAGAAATACATTTCTTTGTTACAGCTGATACAAATCCTGCCATAAATCTGCAGTGTGTCTACTTCCTGCTTTCATGGAAGCAGACATAGGGTTAATATCCTGTGTTTACAAATTAGCTGCTCTGACAGATTAGAGATCAAATTACAAGACCTTAAAATCCGGAAATAATCATACCGTTGGGGTTTTAAGTACTGCACTTGTACTGTTTCCCTTAAAAATGTATTAGGATTTCTGGCTGCATCCATTCACAATGAGGTTACTTGAAATCCAAGATCCTTCCAATAAGTCCTGGCTAATGAGATTCCCAAAAATCAGCTACATTTGGCAGGTAGCAAGTCCTGTTTTTTTATGGAGAGCAGACTGCTTGCCGTGTAGCTTTTATTTGGATAATGATATCCTCCCACAGCAGGAAAAATGACCTTAAAATAGCAAGAGGCGACTCCCCAAAATAGAGACGGTATGAGGTGTCCTATAATTGAGGGGTGCATGTCTGACATCCACCCTCCTGGTCCTACTTTGCATATGGAGAAATGTCAATTTACCAGGCAGAAAATGACTCCACCCTCATCCTCCAGCATTGTGCACTTTATTTTATATTTTAAATAGACCTTAGCCAGGTGAAATCCAATCATTAAAGGATTATTTTCACCAAAGATTATAACATTTAAAAACCATGTGTGGGCATCCGCATACATGCAAACTGTTCATTTGTCTGAGAGTAAAATTACTTTTTTCCTATGTTGCTGTCACTTAAAGGGGCACTATGGCGAAAAATGTTAAAATGTAAAATATGTGCAAATATATACAAATAAAAAGTACATTTCTTCCAGAGTAAAATGAGCCATAAATTACTTTTCTCCTATGTTGCTGTCACTTACAGTAGGTAGTAGAAATCTGACAGAACCGACAGGGTTTGGACTAATCCATCTCTTCATAGGGGATTCTCAGGGATTTATTTATTTTTAAAAGCACTTAGTTTTTTGGCAGTTGGACAGGGCAACTGCCATTCACTATGTAGGAAGCAGGGAAGCTGGCTAGCATCATTGTTTAAATCCTTTTTAGGGAATATCTTTATAAAGAATAAAAGCCTTGCTGAGAATCCCCCACCAAGAGATGGACTAGTACAAAACCTGTCACTTCTGTCAGATTTCTACTACCTACTGTAAGTGACAGCAACATAGGAAAAAAGTAATTTATGGCTCATTTTACGTTGGAAAAAAACGTACTTCTTCTTTGTCTGTTTGCACATATTTTATTTTTACAATTTTTCGCCGTAGTGCCCCTTTAAGGTGGCCATACATCAGGCGACTTGGCCGGCGATCGACCGTCTGATTGGATTATTATAATTGGAAGCGGATGAAAATTGGTGCTGCCAAGTGCATGCCTGACCGACAATGCGACCAATTTTGGGCCGAAATTGGTTGCATTAACTGGTCAGACATGCTGCAAGATGTAGGGCCGACTTGCTTGATTGGTTGTACGGCGGTAATGGGGTGCGATATTGGGACGGGCGACAAAACCCCTAACGCGATACACCCTAATGTTTAATGTGCACCCTGGGCCTCCACTTGCTTCAGGCTCCCTCCGGTGTCCATACACGTGCACCACGTGGCTGTCTAGTAACGTGGGCACGTGTGTGACTGGGGCGCGTGTATGGACAGTGGAAGGAGCACGGAGCAAGCGGAGGCCGTGGACAGGTAATGTGTAGAGTGCACGGGGCACAGTAAACATTAGGGGGATAGCATCGGGTCGGCAAGGCAGTTGGATGTGGCGTCACAAGGTCGATTCCTGATCGACTTCATAATCATGCAAATTTTGTATACAAATTTATGCAGCTTTAAAATGGACCAATCGAAATTTACCTCAGCAGGATTTGATTGCTTCATCTTCAAGCAAAATTTGAATAATACTGCATCAAATCGAAAGTATTTGCATCTCACTGACCATCGCTACTATTTAGCACTTGTGATGGATGCAGTTACAGAAAAACATTTCTTTGTTACAGCTGATACAAATCCTGCAATAAATCTGCCGTTTCTCTACTTCCTGCTTTCATGGAAGCAGACATATTGTCAACATCCTGTGTTTACCAATTTAACTCTGTGCTGTGGCAGTCAGCTGACACAGCTGCGGGATTAAATTACATTGTGTGCTTAGTCACAGATGAGGGGTAATTAGACAGACTTAACTCTCTAAATACTGTACATACAGGGTGCATTTATATACATTTTCCTTCTGTCCTGTGCAAGAGTTCAGGTCCACTTTAAATTAAGTCCCATAGATCAGAACAGTGTATGGCACATCTTGTGCGAAATACACATAAATGGTTCATTTGGCAAATACCAAGATACAGTACTAGAGAGGCACTGCCCATAAGAGCTTACAGTCTGATAGAGCAATGATTCCGTATGTATGGAGGCATCTTATGAGCGCCTTGCTTTTGTACATCACTTCCTTGTTGCTAGGCATTCTGGGTAATTATTGTGCACAGAGGTTTGGTCATTTGACCTCTGGGGACAGCGTTATTTGACCTCTCCTCTTCCTGATGGACTGTACGGAAAGGTAAACAGATAATGAGTTTCATGGTTCGAAATTGTTTAAAGTTGCTTGTTTCCTATCAGCCAATCCTGTGACAGTCTGGAAAATGAGTGCAGATTATTGACTCTCTCTTTCCTAATGTATTGCTACGTCAAGGTGGTCATACACTGTAATGCATTTTAGAGTAGACCTTTAATTCAATAAAAACCATGACATTGCTTGACTGCCCTGCTGATCATCTGCCTCTGATACTTTTAGAAGGGCTGTGGAGTCGGTACAAAAATCATCCAACTCCTCAGTTTATGAAACCACCGACTCCGACACCAGGTACGCGTATTTGCTCCGATGCCTTGACTCTGACGCCACAGCCCCGCCTTTTAGGGCCCATTTCCACACAGTGCCGGCATGCGTTTTGAGATGTAATGCCGGCACATCTGTGCTGAGAAATGCATCTGAATGCCTCTGGCTATAGGGATTCACTGTGTTCTCCCCAGGCTTTTTGAGCCGGGTTGTGCACCCGGCTAATTTTGGTGAGCACCCGGCTGTCACCTGCTTGCCATCTTCTCCTCCTACCTATGCTGTATGCAGATTTGGGCCGACCCTGCATTCCCCTGTCATGTCCCACCCGGCTACTTTTTCATGCCACCCGGCTGGAAAAAAATCTGGGCAGAACACTGGATGCGGATGAGCAATGGTAAAAAATGCTGCATGCTGTCCAATTTTTCACCACGTGCGATTCGGACGGCAATCTATTGATTTCAGTAGGCTGCATTTCCTCGTCCAAATTGCATAAGAACAAACCCTTAGCCATATACCCTGAAAGCATGCAAATCAGATGAGACAGGTGTGTTATTCAGACACTACTGGTGCATGAAAGATCAGCATGGCTGCCAGGCAACTGGTATTATTTAAAAGGTAATAAATATGGCAGCCTCCATATCCCTCTCACTTCAGGTGTCTTTTAAACATAAGTACGCTAACACCTTATAAAGCACAAGTGTGAACCAATGATGTGTTTGGTGTTATTGGTGAGTTACGTTTCGTCCCTTTGCTGAAGGTATTGATGCCTGCAATCTCCACACAAGGCTCAGGGCTGAGATCACTTGGCGAGTGGTATGTGGTAAACACTATGTGGAATATTCTCTAGTGTTGGTTTCGCTCTGCTTCCTCCAGGTAGAAACATTCAGTCTGGTCTGGTTTTCACTCCTGCTGTACAATTGTGAATTTGCCGCGTAAAATGGTTTGCATTCCAGGCCGCTGCGATTGTCGGCTGTGTGCAGAATGTCACCTATGTCACCTGTTTATCAAGTTACATCGGTCTAGTGAGGGGGCTGAAAAATGTGGCCCGTCCAGTTATGGCCGTTTTCTGTGCTCTCTCCTTGTGTACAGCAGCCATTGTTTAGGACTGCTGAGGGCGGAGGGCCTCTGAGTCCCTGGGGTGATTGCCCCAGGAAGGAAAATACAGATTATGCGAAATAGTCCTGCTATGCAAAATATCTGATAGTTTTCTCACAGTTCCTTTCTCAGATATTTGAAAATAATGTAAGGCTTTGTTTGGCCTCAGTATATGCCGAGGTCTCATGCTGCATTCCTGAAGTCCTCCTGAATGTGAGAAGACAGGCTCAGGGAGGTCCAGTAAGGTGTCACCACAACAGGTAGCCTACTGCACAGAATATGGCAGGCTACCAAAAACCAGACTGGTACCTCTACAGTCCCTACTGAACTTTGTTGCTTATCTCATCCACCTCATCTGATGCTGCTACTCTCTGCCAATTCTTGCTGAACACTGCTGCTCGTCTCATTCACCTCTCCCCCGCTCCTCTGATGCTGCCCACCTCTGCCAATCCATACCAACCTCTGCTGGCTGCCTGATCCACCGATCCTCCTGATGTTACCGCCCCCCCTCTGCCAATCCATACTGAACTCTACTGCTCGTTTCCTCTACCTCTCTTCCTGCCCCTCCCTGCCAATTCCTATTGAACTCTGCTGCCCATCTCATTCACCTCTCCCCCCACTCCACTGATGCTGCCCCCCTTGCCAGTCCCAACTGAACACTTCTGCTTGCCTCATCCACTTTTCCTCCCGCTCCACTGATGCCATCCCACTCTGCCAATCCCTAGTGACCACTGCTGCTCATCTTATTCAACTTCCCCCCTGCCCCTCTATTGCTGTCCCCCTCTCTCCAGTCCCTACTGACCTCTGCTGCCCGCCTCTCCCACCTCGCCTCCCGCTCCACTGATGCTGCCCCTCTCTGCCAATCCCTACTGACCTCTGTTGCCTGTCTCATCCACCTCTCCTCCTGCTCATCTGACACAGCCCCTCTCTGCCAATCTCTCCATTGACTACCAATTACCCAAAGAATGCAGTTTAAACTCGTCACCTTATCATACAAAGCTCTACATAAGTCACCTTATCATACAAAGCTCTACATAAGTTGCCACCTCATTAATCTCCAGATAACATTTTCTCTCCTCACAGGAGATCCTCTTGTTCTCTAGCTTGGTCATCTCCTCTCACTCCCACATCCAGGACTTCTCACGAGCAGCACCTCTTCTTTGTAACTCTCTCCCACAGCCTGTCTGCCATGCTCCAACCCACTACCTAAGGGCCCGTTCACACTGCACGCGTTTCCAGCCGCGTTTTGGAAACGCGTGCAGGTGGCCAAAACGCACGACATCAGACATTGCATAGAGTGCAATGTCTGATGTTCACACTGCATGCGTTCCGGACCTGTGCGGTCCGGGGACGCATGCTGCACGCAGATTTTGCAAAAACGCGTGGCTGTCCCATTCACTTTCAGTGATGGGGTCAGCCACGCAACGCACACAAACGCGGATGGCCATGCGTTCGTACGCGTTGCGGTCCGCACGCGTTTCCGCACGCATGGCCATCCGCATTTCTGATCTGAACGGGCCCTAAGATTGTAAGCTCACAAGGGCAGGAACCTCCTCCTAGTGTTTCTTATTCTGCTGTACTTAATAATATGAACATGCACACGTATTGGTGATGTCTCAAACCACACATCAACCTTGACTGCATTTATATTTCTGAATGCTCTGATTGTACAGAGTTTTGAACATCTACTGTATTATTATTATTATTTAGTATTTTTATAGCACCAACATCTTCCGCAGCGCTGTACAGAGTATATTGTCTTGTCACTAACTGTCCCTCAGAGGGGCTCACAGTCTAATCCCTGTCATAGTCTATGCATTTGTCATAATCTATGTATGTGTCATAATCTAGGGCCAATTTAGGGGGAAGCCAGTTAACTTATCTATATGTTTTTGAGATGTGGGAGGAAACCGGAGTGCCTGGAGGAAACCCACACAGACACAGGAGAACATACAAACTCCTTACAGATAGGGCCCCGGCTGGAATTCGAACCAGGAATCCAGCGCTGCAAGGCGAGACTGCTAACCACTACACCACCGTGCTGCCTGTATCTATGCTCCCCACTATTTGTCTTGCACTATGTACAACGCTATGGAAGATGTCGCCGCCATATAAATAGCCAATAATAATAATAATGGCATTCCCAGCATTGCTTCCTGCACTGAGATACATGCCTGAGCTGAGAGCTGCACATCTACAGGCAGGCTGAGTTACTAAGTATAACCCGGACACTGATCATATAATTATAGTGAAAGCAGAATCTACCGTACAGCCTATATTTAGAAGGTTTCAGCACGTGCCTCAGGGTGGCCTGTTGTAAAATGCTAGCTGGTCATTTCTGCGTTTATTGTAGTTTCTGCCCAGGATGACATTAAAAAGCTGCTTGCATTTAGGGAACATCTGGCAAAAATGAAACCTCTAGTGCTGTAAGAATGTGGTCACCTGTGGGTGTGCCACCATAGAGAATGCTGTAAGCCAGTGATCTGCAACTTTGGCTCTCTGTTAAAGGGGTTCTCTTGTGGCATTTTTAAAATAAAAATGGACACTCACCTGAGGCTTCTACCAGCCCCCTGAAGCTGTAATGTCCCACACCCTCCTCCTACGATCCTCTGTTCCCCGCCGCCGGTCCCGGTAATATATTCATGTAACAAGATGAATAATGGTCGCTCCCACGTGCGTCATCGGGAGCTTACTGCGCAGGCGCAGTACGAAGTTTTTTTGTCCTGCGCAGTAAGCGCCCGGTGACGCGCGCGGCCATGGCTGCGCAGCCGCAGTGGGTCTCAGATGGCGATCAGGTCGGGACCGTTGGCGGAGAACCGGGGATCGTTGGAGGACGACGCGGGACATTACAGCTTCAGGGGGCCAGTAGAAGCCCAAGGTAAGTGTCCGTTGTTGTTTTAAAAGCCCCCCCAAAGAACTCCTTTAAGGAACGCAAGTCCCACAATGCATTGCGGGAGTCTGACAGCCACAGTCATAATCTGTACCATTGTACGTATTTATTGTCCAGTGCTGATTAATGTGTTGGTGTTTTATAAATACAATAAATAATAATATGATGATCACCATTATCCATCAGTATAGAAGGAAGCTAGGGGTGCTGAAGTTGTATCTAACGCTCTTTGTAGTCTAATGGGAAAACCAGAGAGGAAAATGCACAAGGCAGGAGCTGATCATTGTAAGAATCCTTTACATGAACCATGAACTCTAGAAGGTCATATCTGACTGCAGACTAACATGGAAAAATGGTTTTAGAATCAATATAAATCATTAGTATTTATACCAATACCCAACTGTGTATTTTCTTTGTCTTAAAAAGCCATAGATTTTATGCTTTATAATAATTTTAAGCGCAGTTACGGAAGGTATTTTTTCATACTCTATATACTCTGTCTAGAAATTGAAGTCTGATTCACTAAATAAAAGTATAGGGGTCGGCTTATACACGAGTCACAAGCAACACACAGTAATGTGTGTAACAATTAGTGACATTCCCATTTGCAGCAATTTACTCAGTGGTAAGTGACACTTTCTTGATAAAGGCAATGCTGAGGAAACACAGGTCTGAAAGTCCTGGTCACAACCATTAACAAGGAAAGGGGCAGGGGGGAAATACTGGGCTTCAGGAAGGTTGAATAATTGCTGCACTTGGGGTCTGGATGAGTTATTGGCTGCACTTAAAGGAATCAGGCGATTTTTACCAAAATCTGCTTTACTCACCTGGGGCTTTCTCCAGCCCCTTGCAACGGACTATCCCACGGTGTCACCTCCGCTCTCCGCCGCACAGTGCAGAGGACGACCTTGTGGTCGCCCTTACTGCGCCTGTTTCAAGCGACGCTGTCAATCAAGCCGCGGACAACATGGCCATGATTGACAGCTGCGCTTGACGCAGGCGCAGTAAAAAATCGACCACGAGGTCCTCCTTTGCACCGTGTGGGGGCAGCGGCGGAGAGCGGAGGTGACAGTGTGGGATAGTCCACTGCAAGGGGCTGGAGAAAGCCCCACGTGAGTAAAGCAGATTGTGGTAAAAATCGCCTGATGATTCCTTTAAGTGACAGGAGGGGTTAATGGCTTTAATACTGTATGCACTGCAGTCATTAACCCCTCCTGGGCCCCAAGTGCAGCTGTTAATTCTCCCTGGTCCCCAAGTGCAGCCTTTAACTTTGCTGGGTAGACTTACACTTGAGTCAATAAAACATTTCAGCTTAATGTTGGAGTCGACTTATACACAAGGTCAGCTTATATTCGAGGATATACGGTAGTTTTTGGAAACTCAGCTGAGAGTAGAAACGAGAGAATATAGAGTTGCTGTATTTTAGCTCTGATCTTTAAACCGCCTTATGTTCTTGTTTCTGCAGTTGAGGCCGTTGGTGAATGGAAAGACGTATACATGGCGAGATGGCTGACCAGCACATGCCTGTGGGTCAGGGGGTCCAGATCCGCTTTATCGATGACTTGAAGGAGAATAGGAAGGCCACTCGGAACAGAAGAGCAAAACAGGACTCCTATGGGGTGGCCATTCGCGTCCAGGGAATTGACGGACAGCCCTTTGTAGTGCTGAACAGCGGAGACCAAGCTAAATCTTCCTATGGGGTGCAGATAAAAACTGACTCCAACTATGGAAGCATATCTCCGAACCCTCCCGCTGACCACCAGGGAATCGCCAGCAGAGCCAGCCACACAGTCCGCTCTAGCAGCTCCGAACTGGAGCTTCCAGAGAATCCATATGACAATAAGGGCTACCGACCAAGCGCCTCACAGTACAGCAGTACATCCGACGAGGAGCTGAACTCCAGGCCTCGCGCTAAGCCACGGGCCCTGCAGCCTGCACGGAAGGAGGAGCTTAGACGGTCGCAGTCACATGGTTCCCTTAATGACCCTGAATTAGACTCGTACGGCTACGACGGTCATTACAGCGAACGGTCTTCCACTCTTGACACTACATACTCTCAGTCTTCTAGTAGCCGAGGCAGCCTAAGAAAGCTTGACAATGGCGAACCATCAAGCAGGACTGGGTTCAAACCAGCCACAAGTCAGCAGCCTACCTCTTTTTCCAGCAGATCTTCTCTACAACGCAAAGGAGACCTCTCACCTTCTTCTCCACCAAAAATGCTCAGCGAGGACATAGACACTAAACCCCTCTCCTCCGTAGACTCTCTCATCAGTAAATTCGACACAAAGGGCCAGGTGCGGGGGAGGACGGCACGCCGCAGCCAGGCCTCGAAGGAGGATAAGAAAAGGTCCCAGAGTTTGGACGGGCGCAAGTCTAACCAGGATACTGGTGATTCAATTGACACCCGGAGCACAGAGAGGAATGTCCAACAAGACAACCGACCATTCGGCAAGCAGTCGTTGCAGAGGGTAGACATCAACAAGAACCAACTGACCACACAGTGGGTGGCCCAGACAATGGAGGAACCGGTGACCCAAAGGCAGCAGAGAAGCGTCCAGGCTGAGATGCAGGTACTATTTATTTACCGTTATGGGAAGGCTAGGGTTGCGTCAAGCCATGTAACAGCAGACAGTCATGTGATCAGCTGAGCAGCCAGTGAAGGTTGAACCAGTAGGGCAGTTACTATAGGAAGCAGAAGCTGACTGGTTAGTCAATTTCAGAAATGACAGAATGAGCACATTCATTCTCTAAAAGATTTCAGAGCACTGTCTGCCCTTATTAGCAGCTTCAATAGAGTTATCTCGTTTGAGATAAGTGCACTGGTTTTGACATCAGTCGGCAGAACTCGTACTGTAAATTCTTTGAATGCTTTGATCCCTCACTACTTGCAGAAAATAGAGAAACTAAAAGCAGAAGTCCTTTGTTATTGTCTCACACTGCCCCCTAGTGACAAGTGGCCATAAATACATCAGATCAAATACAACATATTTTACCATTCCAATTATAGTAAGAGATGATGCAGAATTAGTTTTTACTTAAAGCGGAACTGTAAAGAGTTTTTAAACACATTGTTTCACTTACCTGGGACTTCCCCAAGCCCCCAGCAGCCGTCCTGTCCCGCACCGGTCCTGCCCGAGCCGCCGTTCTCCCGCCGCCGTGCCGTAGTCTTCTAAGTCGACGCCAGCACAGCCCTGCCAAGCGTATCTTTTCATCGTGTTCCCCTCTGCAATAGCAGGGGACGCGAAGAAAGGATATGCGTGGCCAGAGCCGTGCAGGCGCAGTGGCCAAGCGGCGAAACCGAAAGTAGCTGGCGGCGGGAGAATGGCGGCTCGGGCAGGACCGGCGCGGGACAGGATGGCTGCTGGGGGCTTGGGCAAGCACCAGGTAAGTGAAACAATGTGTTTAAGAACTCTTTACAGTTCCGCTTTAAGCTTGGATGATTTTATCATAAATCTCGTGTCGATTAGAATAACCGTAATATTAATTTGATGCATCCACATACCATAAGTTATGTTATGATATTCATTGTCTATTTATGTATTCTTGTATTTATTCATGCAATGTATACACAGGTCCTTCTAAAAAAATTAGCATATTGTGATAAAGTTCATTATTTTCTGTAATGTACTGATAAACATTAGACTTTCATATATTTTAGATTCATTACACACAACTGAAGTAGTTTGAAGCCTTTTATTGTTTTAATATTGATGATGTTGGCATACAGCTCATGAAAACCCAAAATTCCTATCTCAAAAAATTAGCATATCATTATTTAGGTTCTCTAAACGAGCTATTAACCTAATCATCTGAATCAACTAATTAACTCTAAACATCTGCAAAAGATTCCTGAGGCTTTTAAAAACTCCAAGCCTGGTTCATTACTCAAAACCGCAATCATGGGTAAGACTGCTGACCTGACTGCTGTCCAGAAGGCCATCATTGACACCCTCAAGAAAGAGGGTAAGACACAGAAAGAAATTTCTGAACGGATAGGCTGTTCCCAGAGTGCTGTATCAAGACACCTCAGTGGGAAGTCTGTGGGAAGGTAAAAGTGTGGCAGAAAACGCTGCACAACGAGAAGAGGTGACCGGACCCTGAGGAAGATTGTGGAGAAGGACCGATTCCAGACCTTGGGGGATCTGCGGAAGCAGTGGACTGAGTCTGGAGTAGAAACATCCAGAGCCACCGTGTACAGGCGTGTGCAGTAAATGGGCTACAGGTGCCGCATTCCCCAGGTCAAGCCACTTTTGAACCAGAAACAGCGGCAGAAGCGCCTGGCCTGGGCTACAGAGAAGCAGCACTGGACTGTTGCTCAGTGGTCCAAAGTACTTTTTTCGGATGAAAGCAACTTTTGCATGTCATTCGGAAATCAAGGTGCCAGAGTCTGGAGGAAGACTGGGGAGAGGGAAATGCTAAAATGCCTGAAGTCCAGTGTCAAGTACCCACAGTCAGTGATGGTCTGGGGGTGCCATGTCAGCTGCTGGTGTTGGTCCACTGTGTTTTATCAAGGGCAGGGTCAATGCAGCTAGCTATCAGGAGATTTTGGAGCACTTCAAGCTTCCATCTGCTGAAAAGCTTTATGGAGATGATTTCATTTTTCAGCACAACCTGGCACCTGCTCACAGTGCCAAAACCACTGGTAAATGGTTTACTGACCATGGTATTACTGTGCTCAATTGGCCTGCCAACTCTCCTGACCTGAACCCCATAGAGAATCTGTGGGATATTGTGAAGAGAAAGTTGAGAGACGCAAGACCCAACACTCTGGATGAGCTTAAGGCCGCTATCAAAGCATCCTGGGCAGTGCCACAGGCTGATTGCCTCCATGTCACGCCGCATTGAAGCAGTCATTTCTGCAAAAGGATTCCCGACCAAGTATTGAGCGCATAACTGAACATAATTATTTGAAGGTTGCCTTTTTAAAAAAAAAACAAAAACAAAACTTTTCTTTTATTGGTCGGATGAAATATGCTAATTTTTTGAGATAGGAATTTTGGGTTTTCATGAGTTGTATGCCAAAATCATCAATATTAAAACAAAGGCTTGAACTACTTCAGTTGTGTGTAATGAATCTAACATATATGAAAGTCTAATGTTTATCAGTACATTACAGAAAATAATGAACTTTATCACAATATGCTAATTTTTTGAGAAGGACCTGTATGTATATAAGTACTTTATACAGTTATTGGCCTGAGGAAGCGGGCTCAGACCCGCGAAACGCGTTGCCTGTGCTAAATAAAAATCTTTTGTATGTTAGAGATTTCGTCATTGAGGTAAGACACCTCGTCACCCTTTTCGTTTTTTAACTGTTTTTAGAAGCTTTTATACAAACCAGGGCGCCTCCTCCCACTATTTGTGCATAATACACCCCCGTACATAACCTGTCCGAGGGCTGGTGACAGTATACCGGTGGCTGCCACCACGGTGGACTTCTGTCTCCCCCCAGGACCACTCCGAATGGAGTCGCGTTCATGGTCTCCACCTGCTTCCTGTGGTTGGTTGCTCCTTGCAACCCTCCTATGTGAGTAGCATTCTTCTTTTCATTTTTCACATTTGACATTGACATACTGCACTATTGGGCTCCCGCCTTTTTGTCTCCTGTGCCTTTTCTACAGGGTGCCCCGACACCTCCACCACAATCCTTCTAAATAAATTGGCTGCTAAAGGGTTAAACCAAGATGCACATCTGTAGTGTGTATGAAGTCATGAGGAACACCTATTCCTAATGTGTAAATTTCCACAAGCATAGCCAATCAAAGCCAGCAGCTCATGATCCACTTTTTATCCAGCATGTGGAGGCATTGATTAGCTCGGTTTAATTTCCTGGGGTCAGTGCAGATTTGCCCATTTTTGGAATTCTTTGTATATACCGTAAATAGTAGTAATTGCACTGTTAGCAATTGTACGCAGCTTTTATTTACTGTGGTGAAGAAAATGTCAATTTACTTAAAGCGGTATTGTCACCATAAAAATCTAATTTCAACAGCAACTGGTCTGAGTGTATTAAGTGATAAAGATGCTAATCCTGCATTTAAAACTTGCAAAACTTTTTCTGCTGTTATGGTTTGTAGTTATCACATACTTTAGGAGCACTGGCCCTAGTGCCAAACAGTGCCAAAGAGTTGGATGATGGGAGTTCTTTTTATCTATAATATATTCCTCCTCTTCCATTTATTTCCCTGCCTAGCTGCTTATCAGAAACACCTCTGCTCACTTGTGTTTACAAGCAAGGCTGAGGTGACTCAGTGATTGGATGTGTAAATAAAAAAGACGGTGCCGTTGTTAGTATACACCTCAGTGGGAGTGTCTGAAGACTCTGGTACGAGGGCGGGTAATGAATACACAATGAGCAAGAGAAGAGAGGGGGGAAAACAAGAGTCAGGGAGGATATGATGTCAGCATTAGCTTGGCAAGATGGCCACTGCCTAGAATAGGATTTTCTCCTTTTCCTTTATAGAATTCAAAGGAATCATTACGTGGATATCACAATACATCTGTTATGTAAGTAGAAGTAGTATTTATCTACTTATATATGTGTTTTTTATTTTTAGGTTAGCATTGGGTGTCGCTTTTTCTTTAAAGGAAACCTAATTTGAAACCAATCTGCCCAGTTTATCTTACCCAGCGCTTTTCCCCACCCCCTATAGTCCTTCTGGCCCCTGGCTAACATTCCATGTTGATCTATTCAGCAGCTATCCACTCTGAAAGCTGCATTCGCTGCCCTGGTCATGCTCCCATGGCCGCACGCTCCTGTTCTGTGATTGCACTGTTTGTAAAAGTTTCTATTGCGCATGTGCGGAACGTTCCTGGCGACGGGAGCAGGATCGAGAAGGCTCACAGCTGTGCATGTGCAGTACCACACCACTGGCCCACTTTAGGAACTCTTTAACCCTTTAGCAGCCAATTTATTTAGAGGCTTGAAAGAAGTGCTCCAGGCCAATTTATTTTAGCACCATTTTGTATTTATTATTTGTTACATTTCCTTGCTACTAATTAGTACTGCTGTAATGTGCATTTATGGCCACTTGTCACTAGGGGGCAGTGTGAGACAATAACAGAGGACTTCCGCTTTCAGTTTCTACATTTTCTGCTAGCAGAGTGACATCAAAGCATTTTCAAGAATTAAAGCACAACACCTTCTGCCGACTGAGGTTAAAAGAAGTACTTTTATCTCAAACCAGATAATTCCTTTGAAGCTGTTAATGGGTTTAATGTGAAGTCGAAGTAGAAACAACAAGGGGAAGCCATTACTTTCTTTACTCCTATTAAAAAAAATGATTCTTGCCTGCGATTTGCTGTTCTTCTGCCTCCAATATCCAGTGGCAAAACTTGGTGCATTATATCCAAGCAATTATAAATTGCCTGTAAAATTACTGCAAATTGCATGCAGTTTGGAATTGGGCCAATCAGATGCATTTCCTGTTGGTTCTGATTGGCCCAATTCCAGACTGCAGATAATTTGCGATTAGGTTTGCATGTAAGTCATAATGATTTGCGTTTTATTAGTGACCCATGAGAAGAATGCAGATCAGGTGACCTGACACGAGTACGTATGGCACTAGTAAAATATCGGTAATTTAAATTACCAGTGTTTTACAGTGCAGTTCCCAGCGCCTGCTATCAATGCCTAACCCTGCCCTGAAGGTGCATAACCCCCCCCCCCCCACCTAATGTCTAGCCCTGACCCCCCCCCTCCTTATGCTTAAAGCAGATCTGAACTCAGAACTTCCTCTCTGCGCTAGAAGATAAGCAACAGCATAAAAACCCTTTTAAAGAAAAACATTTCCTTGTTACAGCTCATAGAGTTCCTACTGTGCAGAGTGGCTACTTCCTGGTTTGCTGGGAGCACATAAAGTGTTAACCTCCTGTGTTTACATATTAGCTCAGCAGAATTCAGCAGAGAGCTGACAAGCTGGCAACTCCAATACCAGTTCCCTGGCAGCCCTGCTGCTCTCTTTGGCTTCTGTAGAGTCTGGATCGCACACCTGAAACAAGCATGCAGCTTATCTAGTCACATTTCTGTATGAAACATCTGCATGCTTGTTCAGGGTCTATGGTTAAAAGTAAAGGCTCATACACACGGGGGTCAAAAATCACACAAAATGAATGATGCAACGTTCAGATACCGGGCAGTCAATAAAAAAATCAAACCGTTGGTGAAACAAACAATCCGTGATGATTCTCGTGCGTTTTTGATCCACCGTCAAGATGGTGTCAGCAAAGTCTACAGCGCTTGTCGCACATTCCGCATTGTTACATAGTTATTTGGGTTGAAAAAAGACGTATGTCCATCGAGTTCAACCACCAGAGAACAAAGTACAACACCAGCCTGCGCCCTCACATATTCCTGTTGATATCCATGTTGTTAAAAGATCAGATCGTGTAGCGTATCGCCCGTAGTCGTTCAGATCAGATCGCATGAATATTTTCAAAGATAGATGGTGGAGCGATCATTCATCTGCTGATTCGCCCAATCTATCTTTCAGTGTGTACATAGCTTTAGAGGCAGAGCATCAGCAGGACAGCCCGGCAATGTGCATGGCTTGGTAGCAAAAAAAATAAACTCCATATTTCTTTCATTTTAGGTATCCTTTAAATTATTTTTTTTTAAATTAAAGAGGAACTGTCGTGAAAATCTTAAAATTTAAAACACATACAAATAAGAAGTATGTTTCTTCCCGAGTAAAATGAGCCATAAATTACTTCTCTCCTATGTTGCTGGCATTTACAGCAGGTAGTAGAAATCTCACATTACCGACACGTTTTGGGCTAGCCCATCTCTTCATAGGGGATTCTCAGCATGGCCTTTATCCTTTATAAAGACATTTCCTAAAAACGATTAATACAAAGATGCTGGCCAGCCTCCCTGCTCACTGCACACTATTTTGGCAGTTGGACGGAGCAACTGCCATTCACTAAGTGCTTTTAAAAATAAAGAAAACCCTGAGAACTCTCCTATGAGAAGATGGGCTAGTCCAAAACCTGTTGGTTCTGTCAGATTTCTACTACCTACTGTAAGTGACAGCAACATAGGAGAAAAGTAATTTATGGCTCATTTTACTCTGGGAGAAATGTACTTCTAATTTGTATGTGTTTTAGATTGTAAGGTTTTCGCGACAGTTCCTCTTTAAGGAGACTTTCTTTTTCCTTTGCTCACTACACTGGCTACCCATAATAATGGAGAACCCTTTTTCAAAGGTGGCAATGCTAAACTTCAAATCAGAACTGAAAAGCCTCCTGTTTAGTGTGACATTTCTGATCACATAACCTTTCCCCTGTAACACATCACTATGTGCTGATCTGACACAAGCTTATGTGCTTCTGGTCCTATGGGAGAAAATAAGCTTCTGGTCCTAAGGGAGAAAAGCGCTTTACACATGTTTCGTTATTGATTTGTGACACTTTTTCCTCCCCTGTCCAGTTAAAGAGCACCCCCGACCTCCTGAAGGACCAGCAGAAAGATGGAGACCCCAACTGGGAGATCGTCTATAACATTCTGCGGGACGGGTCAGTGACTATCATTATTACTGCCATTATCATTCATGACTGATGGGGACGGATCAGTGCTCTATGTACAGCACTGTGCAATATGTTACAGCTACATAAGTGTATAACAACAACAGTGGTGAGGACTAGGGATGGGCCATGATATTCTAATCATCCCAAGTTGATGGACATTTTTGCTAATTTTTTTTTTTTAACTTTGAAATGCATAACATTTGCTTTAACTCAGAATGAATACCATCTCATTGTCCATCCCTACAGAGTCATTAAAGTGTAAGCTCCTCTGGTGCAGAGACTGCTGGGAACAGATCAGTGATCTCTGTACAGCGCTGTGTAACATGTCAGAGCTATGTAAATGTATAATAATGATAGTGTGTGACTGTGGTGAGGACATTAGAGTGTAAGCTCCTCTGGTGCAGAGACTGATGGGAATGGATCAGTGATCTCTGTACAGCGCTGTGGAATATGTCAGAGCTAAATAAACTAATAATAATAGTGTGTGTGTGTGACTGTGGTGAGGGCATTAGAGTGTAAGCTTCTCTGATGCAAAGACTGATAATGGATCAGGATGTGGAATACGTCAGAGCTATATAAATGTATAATAGCCTGAGCCTGAGGCGGGTGGATAATCTGTGGTGGAGACTGGTAACAGGATATATTGCGCTTCGGTATGTTTTTGTGTGTTTGTGAGTCTGAGTGGGAAGATTGTGGACTAAGAGTGAATGGATGAGGGTTGAATGTGCATACGTACATGCGGAAGCTAGAACCTCTGCCCATCGTCTGAAGGTTAGCAAGCTGGGACAATTGAAATAGTGCAGTCATGCTGGAGAGGGGAGGATTGGGCACTGAAATGGTAGTTAAACGATCTATTTAGTTTGTATAGAAATTTATAAGCGCTACAAAAAAATGGAACCGAACGATGATGATAGCATTACCCAGCGATGGCACACAGCCACTTAAGGCTGATGAACCTCTAGCTGACAAGCTTTCTGCATGTGGTGTGCATCTGAGTTAAAAAAAGAAAAAAAAAAAAAAAAAAAAAAAAAAAAAAAAAAAAAAAAAAAAAAAAATGTATAATAGTGTGTGACTGTGGTGAGGACATTAGAGTGTAAGCTCCTCTGGTGCAGAGACTGATGGGAATTATCAATGATCTGAGCTGTACTGTGTACCACAATAACCGTTGCAGAGATTAGGGAGTCACTCTTGTAGTGCCGGCCATTCTATAACATCCTCTGAGGAATCCTCCATGGAGCGCAGATGGTGGAAAGACGCACAGTGCAGCTTGCGATATACAAACCAATATAAAAGGATTTTTCTGTCTTCCAGCTCTGGCGATAATGAAGTGATGCTGAGGAAGAAGACCGGCCTTCTGCTGGAGAAGTTTCAGTCTCTGAGGGTGAGTAGAAACAAGCAAACTGTAAATGTCAGCTTCATTTATGTCACTTGTATTTGATATTTTACTGATTCCCATTAATGTGACCCTAAGTAAATCTCAGCACGCTAATCTTGATGATGTGATAAGAAAGTTAATTATTGGAGGTTTCCTACAGTGGAAAATGCAGCACAAACTTATCAGGATTTCCAAGGATTGGCGCAGGCATGAACCACGGGATAAAACTTTATATTAACTGAAAAAAATTCAAAACAAAAATCATCCAGTAAGAATTTACTACATTTTGCTTACCTATCCTGTTTTCAGTGCTCATTTTAGAAGAAATGTGATATGAAAAAAGTAAAGATGATTTCTACTGGTTTCCATCTTTACTGTTTCTCTGTGATGCCAAAAGTGACATCACTTCTTTCTTTCTATTTTGCTTTCAACCCATCTCAGTGTTAATTTTCCCTCCCTACTGCCACAGCACACTGTCCCTCCCACAGCAAATATCACCTAGACAACCGGCTTGCATCACTGTGTAAATTTTCCAAAGGAAGGGGTGTATTTAATTACCTTCTGGTAACAGTGTCCTTATTTTATCTGAAATAGGAAGCTTTCTGTTGTTTGCATGCTGAGATAAGCTTGTTACTATAGCAAAAAAGGGAAAAAAAAAACAACCTTCCTACAATCCCATTGATAATGCACAGTTTCTGTAGTTAGGCAAAGCCACCCACACAGTCCTGTGGGCACCCGGCCCTACTGTGTGAGCGCACCTGATTGGCTGCTGTAGTAAACACAGTCCTGTTATGTCTCTGTAGGCCTCCCCTGGAGAGGACGCCAGGACTCTGCTCAACCAGAAGAAGGACCTGGAGAGGAAGCTGTCTCAGCTCCAGCAGCAGCTAGACGATGAGATAAAGGTGAGAGGGGATTGGAGGGGAGGCAGAATGCAGGTGTCGCCCCATTTCTGGAAAAGGACCCGCTGTGTATTAAACACAAGTGCTGCTCTGAAGAGGAATAGCTTGTAGGCTGCAGCTAGGAGCAGCTCTGAGTGATCACGACTTCTTTGTGTTTTCCAGCAAAGGCTGAAACAGGAGATCAACAGGGACCGTCCAGCGGCTGCCACACATCGGCTGGAGATTCAGCTGGAGGAGAATATGGAGGAGTGTAAGAAGCTGAAGGAAGTGCTGGAGAAAAAGAAGAATGAGCTGAGCTCCATGAACCAGGAGTAGGTATAGCGCCACCTCTGGCCAGAAATGTAACCGCAAGCGGTCACACTGAGAACATGGTCTGTCAAGACTGGTCTTCTTATGACTTCTATGCTCATTACCCGGCCGTCATTCTGATCCTCTGTCCAGGGCCGGTTCTAGACTTCCTGCTGTCTGAAGCAAACTTTGGAGGATGGGCCAATCGATGCACTCGATCAGTAGCAGTGACCTATCAGATGTCGTTACTACTGTTCGAGTGCAGTGATTGTCCCAATGTCCAGAGGCGTAGCTATGGGTGGGCACATGTCCCCGGGCACAGCACTGTAAGGGGCTCAGCGCGGCCGCTGCACCCCCAAGTAAGTGAGAGGCAGTTTGCTGGCTGCCTGTAGTGTCCCTGCTTCTCTCCCTCCCTCTGCAGAGGAGTGCAGAAGCGTTAACAGCAGTAGAAAAAGCAGAGCACATCTGGCTATCTATAGGGGGCACATCTGGCTATCTATAGGGGGCACATCTGGCTATCTATAGGGGGCACACCTGGCTATCTATAGGGGGGGCACACATGGCTATCTATAGGGGGGGGGGCACACATGGCTATCTAAAAGGGGGCACATAAAAACTGTCTTTGTCCCCGGGTGCTGAAAACCCTAGCTACGCCTCTGCCAATGACGGTGCCACGGTCCCGCCAGCGAGATCTTGGCGCCACTTAGCAAAAAGAGCAGTGAGCGGCTGTGATTGGTTGGTCTGGTGCCAGAACCCCCGCCTGATTGGTCGCGGCACTGGTCAAATGAGGACAGGGATTCAGGGATGCTTGTATAAGGAGGGTGTGTGCCAGGAAGGCGGGCGGGCGCCGCCCCCTAGATTTTTCTGCCTGAATCACGGGATTCAGGTGGCTTCATGGTAGGTCCTCTGGCTGTAATGCTTTCTGAGATAGTCAACTGGAACAACCGCTTCTTGTCATCTATGGTTGGGAATCCTGTCCTTCTGGGACTCAGAGGGCCCACTATTAGTGCAATGGTTCAAGGCTTCAATACTGAACACATCATCAGATCTGTGATCGACTAGCTGAAGCTTTTGCCAGCTTCCCATAAGGGGTCCTTTCCGGGCAGCGCATAAACATAGAGCCATACGGCGCTGTCCTGCGCTGTACGTGGCTGCGCTGAGCACAGTAACTGCACGATAGTGCAGTTAGAAGTTTGAAAGAGCATAGCTGAGCTGATAGATGAAAACCAACGGCAGCTCAAGCAGCAGTTACAGGAGCCCCCTACTACATAATGGATTAGCCCAGTCGGCGTCAGAAAGGTAGATCTGCCGTCGTGACTACCTGGCTATCAGTGGGTATTGGTAGTGTGGAAATACCTTTTGGTCAGTGTTCATACTTGTCAGTAACATTGCTTTACTAACACATATTTATGTTAAAGAGTCTTAAAATAAGCAGATTAGCAATAGTGCCCCTTTAACAGTTCTTAGGTGTTAAGATAACGTGTAACAAAAACATATTTAACGTAATATTTAACTGCCAAGGGTAGAGCCAAATGTAGAGAAAGGATGGGATAAATGGATAATAGATACAACCTAGTATAAGTGGTACAGTAGAAATATTGGATACTAGATATGGAACTAAATAACAGAATACCTAAGCAGCTTGGGGTGACCCAGAACCACTAGGAGAGTAAAAGAGACCAAAAAGCCCTCCTACTAGAAAGCAACGCTCAGTGTAATGCTGCCTTCTTAAAACAGAAGGTATTTGCTATAATTCAGCTTTAAGTGAACAACGGTGGTTACCCACAATGCACCACTACTAAATATGCAAAGGAGGGCTTTTCAAGCTCTTTCTGTCCCCTATACTTTCCTAGTGGTTTTGGGTCACCATAAGCTGCTTGGTTACTCTGTTGTTCTGGTCCGAGCCCTATCCCATAGAGCCACACCAACCCCTGCCATGCACTGATGAGGACCAATGGTCCAAAGCAGGCTGTCTGCATGTGGGGTTGATGTGGCTCTGTAAAATGTGTAAGCTATAGGCGTGCTATACACCAGCAGTTCTGGATGCCTGGCTTCAGGGCAATAAAGAGATCATTTGCATATTTAGAGGTGATGCATTGTGGGAAACCACAGTTGCTCACTTAAAGCTGAATTATCGCAAATACCTTCTGTTTGGACTGAAATGGCGGTAGATCACTTTAAACGACGCTTTTGTCGGTTGATGAAAATGTCCCATTTACGGCCTGCGTGACTCAGTCCCAAGTGCGAATGATAGAACAATAGACTTGTTGTCATGTTAATGCTTAATAGCCAGATAATCAGCATGGCATTCACACCATTGCCATTTTTTTGAAAAGGGTGGTCAGAAATGGCAGTCTCCATATTACTCAACGAATAGCTGTATGGTTGTAATATTCAGTGTTTCTGGCAGGGAGCTGTAGGTAGGACGCAGTGCTGAAATCATGAAGGCTTCCCGTGTTGTTTTATTTGCAGCTCACTATGGCAGCTCGCTGCGTCTTTACAGTACAAAGGTGATTTATGTGCGATTGTTTTGTGTTGTTGTTGCCGGCGTGCAGACGAGCGGAGGGCACAGATTAATTGGTTCGATGACGACGTCTGCTTTATATACATCGGGTTAATTTATAACCGGAAGATGTCGATATCCACCTTATCTCCTTACGCCCCGCGGCAAGAGATGACTGTATAAATGGCGAGAGATGATAACATCAGGAATCCAATTCCTCTAGCTGTCCGCTTCAGTGCACTGCTGTAGTGGTGACCAGAGCCATCTACAGGCTCAGCTGAGGTACTGCAAGTAGAATACTTATAATGAACTGTATGTGCACTACAGATAATTTATAGAACATTAGTAGCAAAGAAAAGAGTATTTTATTTTGAGGTATATATCCTTTTTTTTTTTTTTTATAGCATTGCATCATTCTCTCATATTTGCAATTGACAAACCACACTGTATTTTTAACTATGAAACAGAGCAGGGCTAATGACCCTTTTAACCTCCAAGCAGTAAAAATCTTATCTGACGCTGCCTGTCCCTGTCCAAACACACAATTGGAGAAACTCACTCCCAAACAGTTCTCTGCTGCTTTATAAAGCCTGCAGGCTGCTTATAAGCCAATGAGAAGTGCACACATAATACACCTAGCTTGCAGTGATAATCAAGCAGAAGCTGAGCTGCCTGTCCCTGTTTCTTTGAAGTATAATTGCCTCAGAAAACAGCCCTGTAGCCGACCCAAGTTGGATCAGAGAGCTCAGAGCAGCTCTTTTGCATAGATAGCAAGTGAAGTTTCTTAACTCTCCCTGTACTGGAAACAATACCAGACATATATATATTGACATTCTAATCTCTACACAATTTGGGCCCTGGACACATGATGGGCTTGCTGAAACTGCACCACACCTCTCACAACCACAGATCAGCAGGATCCATAGACTTGGTCACTCCCAGAGTGCACCTCAAAACCCTTGGGGCCAGAGCTTTTTGTCATGCTGCCCTTAACTTTTGGAATTCCCTACCACACCCAGTAAAGATAGACCCATCCCTGGAATTGTTCATACACAGACTGTTTAGCCTGGCGTTCAGACATATAGAATTCTTGCTCTGTACCACAATTTACCAATCAACCGAACACTGGCCTGAGACGAGCTTATATGCTTTTGAGTCCTGCAGGAGAAAAGCACTTTACAAATGTTGTTTGTTGTAGTTGAAGTGCCCTTGAGGTCCCTGAAACATCTGCCTGTTGCACTAGCTGTGACTATTCTCTGTCACAGAATAAATCACAGAATAAATGGAATGTTTGCAGCAGCACAGCTGAGCCCCGTGTCTCTTTGCTTTGAAATAACAATTGCTGTAATAGGAGTTGACAATATGCAATGATCTTATTGAACTATATGCTATAAGAAGATAACTAATACAGTTAGTTTACACCAAGATAATAATATCTTGGTTTATAATGACAACATTAAAATTGATATTCTAAACCACACCCAGTTATAAGTTATAAGTTATGAATAACAATCTGTATTATTACATAGGATGTATTGTTGTATGGTTGCACTGAATCATTTACTCAGCTTAAAACATCTGGTAATATACTGTCTTTGACTTTTCTACAGATATGTTATGTAAGTGATTTCAGACTACTCAAACTTTTTCTGAAATGTTTGTCATTTATTCTTGAAAAATTTATAATAAAAACTATTGTTTAAGAAATAACAATTGCTCATATTGCTAATATTCTGGGCAGAGTGTTGTCGATCCTTTGCTCCACATTTATGTTTAGGGGAGAGGGTAATAGGCAGTCTGTATACAGCTCCACACAAAATCATCCACACACTTCAGGTGTATACACACATCCAAACTTCATTGGCCAATTTTACTACTTCATTTAGTATGAGAGCTTGCCTACCCAATCTTCATAGTATTCAAAATCTGTTGGCCCTCATACTACATGGAGGTGGTAAAACTGGCCAATCATGATTAGATGTGTGTAACAGGCTTATGTCAGGATTCTGCATGGGAGGGGGAGTGGCTTATGTAGATACACCCTCTGTTGTTGATGATAGAGCATACGTGTCAAATTCCGGCCCGCGGGCCAAATCTGGCCCTCAGAGCTATTAAATTTGGCCCTCAACGGGTTTCCCTACTTTGTATTATGTTTAGCCCACTCTAGACCACTAGGGGAGCTATATTAGAGGTGAAGCCCTAAAACACCAGGGAAGCCATATGGTGGAGGTAGGAAAAAGCACTAATTACTAGGGAACTGTATAGGGGAGGTAGGAGGGCCACTAGACACCAGGGAACTGTATAGGGGGAGGGAGGAGGCCACTAGACACCAGGGAACTGTATAGGGGAGGGAGGAGGCCACTAGACACCAGGGAACTGTATAGGGGAGGGTGGGGGCCACTTGACACCAGCAAACTGTATAGGGGAGGGAGGAGGCCACTAGACACCAGGGAACTGTATAGGGGGAGGGAGGAGGCCACTAGACACCAGGGAACTGTATAGGGGAGGGAGGAGGCCACTTGACACCAGCAAACTGTATAGGGGAGGGAGGAGGCCACTAGACAACAGGGAACTGTATAGGGGGTATAGGGGAGAGTGGGGGCCACTAGACACCAGGAAACTGTATAGGGGAGGGTTGGGGCCACTAGACACCAGGAACTGTATAGGAGTTAGAGGGGGGCAATTAGACACCAGGGAACTTTATAAGGTGGCCAGTAGACATTGAGTTTGGCCCGCAGCTAAGTCCCAATGTTCAATTTCGGCCTATTTTGTATTTGAGTTTGACACCCCAGTGATAGAGGGGATGGGGAGTTGGCAGTAATGACATTTTAGCTGTTGCTTTGTCTCTGACTAGGCTGGTGGAAGTTCGGATGAGCAAGGAACAAGCAGAAACCAAGCTGAGGTCTCTGGAGATGAAGCTGCAGGACTCCAAAGAAGAGCTGAACAAGATGCGGACACAGGGGGTGACCTCAGACAAGCACGCCTTACTGAAGGTAACCTTTATTCCCTGCTGCCCGAGTCCCTCTACCAGGCGAGCTTCTCCCACAGCTAGCTTAATGCTGCAGCTTGCTTCAGCTTCAGCTACCAGTGCCTGATTTACCGAGTTAGGTAAAACAGAGCGTGAGCCTTCTTCAGCATTGTGAGCCTAGGTAATATCTTGCACTATCCGCTGGTCCTGACACAACCACAGCCTGCAAGGAATATGAGGGCTGATCCTGACACATTGATATTTATAGGGGATTAAATGTCCTGTAAAATAAACCTGAAGTCTCCCCCCAAAAAAGGTAGATCCTTACCTCAGTGGGTGCTCGGAGCGTGGCTATTTCTGTTGTTTGGCACTTTTATTGGCCTGTGGAAGTGGGCAGGAGCTCGCAAAACGCGTTGCCAGTGTATATACGAATAAACTGTGTTCACTATTTGTGCCATCATTTAGGCTGGGTGCACACATAGCAGAAACACTAGCGTTGTGGAAAACGCTGTTTTTGCCGCTAATGGAAGTCTTTGGACCACAGGAAAAAAAACGCCATATGCGTTTTTGATGCGTGCATTTTTATAAGCGCTGATTTTGTTGGATAATATTCAAAAACGCACATAATGAAACTCAACGGAAACGCAATTGTATGCGCTTTACATGCGTTTTTTTTGGGGGGAAAAATGTTTTATGACGTATTTCCGCTTCCTTTTGTGTTCCTAGTGATTTGCATAAAACGCATACAAAACGCACATGCTTTTTGGATATGCAAACTGCAAATGCATTAAAATGTACGCAAAACGCTTTGTTAAACGCAACTGCGGTAAAAAAAACGCAAACGCAACAAAAACGCACAAAACATTTACATAAAACCTAACATAAAACGCAGCCTTTCACGCTATGTTATGTGTGCTCCCAGCCTTAGAGGTAAGCCATCTCTTCCTTTTCTATTTTATAATGTGATTGTATTTACCCCTTGTGGTTAGTAGGGGCAGGGCAGGAGCTACCATAGGAAAAAATGGGCAATTGCCCCAGGGCCCCAGAGCCTGTAGGGGCCCCCAGGGTGTCCCTCCCCCATCTTAGCTGTTGCTCCCCAGGGACTCTGCAGAGTCTGTTAAGTTGGGAGGTGATAGGGGGAGGGTCAGCAGCCAGCTCAGGGGCCCAGGAGGGAAATGTGGCTGCAACAAAGGGCCTCTAATGACACTTTTTGGTCAGGGGTGTCTGTTCGGGGCCCCCAGGCTAATTTTGCCCTAGGGCCCAATTGTTACTTGAACCAGCCCTAAGTAGGGGAGTAGCCTCTGGATGGTCTCTCTGGAGGCTTCTTCGGTCTTCCAAGCCCCTCCATTCCTGTGCTGGGACTCCTTTTGCAACCTTCGATATTAAAGTCAAAGCACCCGATCAAATTTATTTTTTCTCCTAAGTTTTTACTCCTAGTTGATATTTTTTCATCTTATCAATAAAATGCCTTTTAAGCCACCAGCAACCAAGAAAATACTAAAAACAATTTTGGCAGTACTTTTTCACCTTATTTTTGGTACTTTTTCAACTGACGAGTTATTTTAAACAGAGGATGAAAATGTATCTCCTAAGAGACACTTAGGAGAAAAAGTGAATTGGATCGGGCCCTAAGATTTCTTGTGACCGCGCACCCCTCCATATACAGCTTTTTTTTTTTTTCTTTTTTCTCCATGCACAAGCAGCTCCGTGCTACTGAGCAGGCTGCCGATTGCCACAGTCATGTGACCAAATACTGGTCTGTTTCCTGGTGAGAAGTAATGGTGGTAGATGGTGATCTGCTACTTTATTGAAGTGATCAGATTTAGAAGGCTGGAGAGTTGG
Organism: Hyperolius riggenbachi; assembly: GCF_040937935.1. Taxonomy (NCBI): domain Eukaryota; kingdom Metazoa; phylum Chordata; class Amphibia; order Anura; family Hyperoliidae; genus Hyperolius; species Hyperolius riggenbachi. Next base: position 34,709,177 of record NC_090654.1, read on the forward strand.
TGATCTGAAAACGTACCACCCCTGCTTTCATTCATTAGTTAGTTTATTTACTTCTTTTGTTCAGTTCATTCTTTATTAGGCCCACATAGAAATTGTTGCAAAAAGTTTTCTACAAACTATACTTTGGGTGAAAAAATGTTATTTCATAAATATACGGTACATTTGGGGTTTGTTGTAATTAGCTAAGCATACACTATTTCTAATAGTTTATTGGTTAGGAAGCACCACCTTTGACAAAATCCTAGCCAGTAAGGGGAGACAGAGGCAAGACGATGCTTCAGAGTGGCCTTCTGAGCGTACCCTTAGTGGCTGCAGCTTTCAAGCACTTTCAGTCTGACAGGAGAAAAGTGCTGTGCAAAAGTTAACATTTTAGATTACATTTTAGATTCAACATAAATATTGAATTTAATGCAGACTCTAACGACCGCCTAACGCCGATAGGCGTCGGCAGGTCGAAGTGGTGTTACCTTGGAAACTGCTGCTCGTTCGAGCGGCCGTTCCATGTCAGTTCACGGAGGGTGTCTACGTGAACAGCCTGCGAGTCTCCAATCGCGGCTCGCAGGCTAAATGTAAACACGCGGGGAAGAAATCCCCTGTGCTTACATCATATGGCGCTGCTACACAGCAGCGCCGTAAAGGTGATCGGCGATCCCCGGCCTCTGATTGGCCCGGGGATCGCCGGCATCTGATAGGCTGAAGCCTATTAGAGGCGGTACAGGACGGATCGCCGTCCCTTGCTGCCCACAGCGAGGAGGGGAGGGAGGGAAGGAGAGGGAGGGCAAATATCGCTGTGGAGGGGGGCTTTGAGGAGCCCCCCCGCTAGACACAGATAGCCGGCGGCGATCAGACCCCCCCCCCCCCAGCAGGACATCACCCTAGTGGGGAAAAAAGGGGTGGGGGGGAGGGGGAGTCTGGTCGCCCTGGCTGCAAGGTGATCTGTGCTGTGGGCTGAAGAGCCCACGCAGAACAGATCACAGAAAAATCCCCTGGTCCTTAAGTGGTTAAAGAGAATCTGTAAGAACCTCCTGTCCCCAGGGATACTTACCTTGGGAGGGGGAAGCCTCTGGATTCTAATGAGGCTTCCTCTGTAAGCCCGATCCGCCGGGATCCAATGATGGCAGCCCCTGATCACCGGCGATGTAAAAATTTACCTACCGCAATCCTGCGCAGATGCAGTCCGGTTAGGCAGGAATAGCTGAATTGCCTCCATCGCGGAAAGCGGACCCGATTGGGCTCAGCTATCTCCGCCTGAGCACGATTGGAACGCCATTACTGCGCCTGCGCAGGATCGTGGTGGGTAAATATTGCCCTTGCTACAACCGACATGCTTGTCGGCTGTAGTCACAGGGAGACGGGGCTGGATCCCTGAGGCTTAGGAGGATGGGGTAAGTATCCCCCGGTGAGAGGGGGGCGGTCCTACAGAGTCTCTTTTAAAATGAGGTCCTTTCCAGTCAATATTTGCTTAAAGTAAACCTGTGGGGCCTGCATACAAAAAAGTAAGATACTTACTTGCGTCTCCCTCAACCTCACCGTTGCAGTGCTGTGTCCTCCCGAAGACGAGTACGTGAACGGCGCTGCCATATTGTTCCTGCACAGTAGCACAGACCTCCTCAGGCTTTGGTAAAACAAGGCCAAGCCTGATTGGGTCCATGCTACTGCGCATGCGTGAGCTGATGAGGCACAACATATATAGCAGGCAGTATAGCAGCCTCCTTAGTGAAGACCCCAACATGGATTCCTTCCCACTGCACTCCCTCCATCCTTCAGGAGCTCCACGAGACGCAGGATGAACTTGATGACATTCTGCAACTTCGCCAGAGGCAAGATGAACTGCTGAGACAAAAGGATCGAGAACTGACTGCCCTGAAGGGGGCACTAAAAGATGAGGTGGCCAATCACGACAAGGAGCTGGACAACCTGCGACAGCAGTACCAGAACGACATGCAGCAACTGAGGAGGAACATGGATAACGTGTCCCAGGTACTCAACTCAGGGGAACACACACACCATACAGAGTCTTACCAGACTGGCTTTGTTCTGTGCCTGCCATGTTGTGTCTGCTGCTTTGTTTGGGGAAGGGTCCCTGCTTGCATGCATCACTGCCAATCCAAAGCTGTCTCATCTGTTTACCATGTCTCTCCAATGTTATGTGATTACGTTTGTCATGTGCTCATCCATTTGTTTCCAGGTCGACCTTATCTGTTTGATACATCCCCTGTCCCTCTGTGGTCCTCTTCCATATCAAAGTGTCTATCCATGTTTGTCACATGACCTCCATGTGTTATTCCATGCCTTCTTTTCATTGTAATACCCATCAATCTCCGGGAGCATTGTCATCGTATGGAATGCCTCATTTTTTCACACTTGTCTGGTTTTATCCATTGAACTGTCCTGTCCTCGTCCTCTCATCTTGTGTTGTAGTGTTTTTATTCGTATCTTCCTTGACATCTTCTCTGGGTAATTATTCACCATCAGTCCTAATTGGCTGGTTTGTGTTCCCTAATGCTGTTTTTTGCTAAGGGATCTAAGGGCCTTTTTCCACTAGCAATCGCTAGCGTTTGCGCTAAATGCTAGTGATTGCGATTCAGCAAGTTGCTAATTTTTTTTTAGCGATTGCGATTTTGCTATGCAATGCACTGAATAGCAAAATCGCTGTAAAAATCACTCCGAGCCACAATCGCGCTTTAGCAAAAATCAAATCGCGGTAGTGGAAATTACCTACTGCGATTCCTATGTTATTTAGCAAACTCTAGCGCTGTAAAAATCGCTAGCGATTTGTGATTTTGTGATTCAGCATCGCAATCACCGCAAGTGGAAAAGGGCCCCGAGTGTCCTGTGCCACATGTCCCCTTCTCATGTTTGTCATGTGGTCTTCCATGTTCTTCTTTGGATGCAATCGCCCATTCTCTTGTGCCACATCTGTTCATAGACTGACGTCTTTTATACTGGTACGGTGTTACTTCGATACCTGCCCTCTTTGCTTTCCCTCTTATCTTTGTCATGTGATCTTCCATTGTACTTGTCTTCTCCAGACAATATTTTCTGGTCTCCAGAGTCCTTCCATTTCTTTCTTTTCTTTATCTGACTTGACCACTATCCTTATGACGGTCTCCAGATACCAGTTGTCCAGTTCTAGTGTTCTTCTTTATTTTGGGTGTGTTTTGCCTTCTTAAAACAGAAGGTATTTGAGATATCGCAAATACCTTCTGTATTAAGAAGGCAAAACACACCAAGCATTTTTTTTTTTTTTTTTTTTTTTAGTAGGAGATCATTTTGGTCTTTTTTTTAGACCCCTATACTTTCCTAGTGGTTTTGGGTCACCCCAAAGCTGCTTGGTTACTTTATTTTGTTAATCCTACATCGGTCCCAAATTTTTCCATCAAGTATTTTTGTTTCCAATCTGATAAGATCCTTTTTCTCCAAATCTCGCCATTCCTCATCTTCAATCTGGTCATAACAGTTTCTGTATCTTCCTTTTTTAGGATCAGATCAGTCTGGAGTCCGAGCGGCAGAAGATCAATCTGGTGGTGAGGAACTTACAGCGAGAGCTGGAGGAGAGCAGCGATGAGATCAACCAATGGAAAGAGATGTTCCAGAAGAACAAGGAGGAGTTCCGCAGTGCAAAGCAGGAGTAAGCACCGCCCACGGATCTTCTGATTAACACTTTCTCCCATACTGTCTGCATGGAATTTGTATCCTCTTGCTGTGTTTATTTGGGTTTTCCCTGGGTGTTCCACTTTCCTCCCTCGTCCCAAAAAGCAGTAAAATGGGTTTGGTGGTTCTTGTGGGGACCAAGAGCACCTAAACGACAAGTAATTGAGACCAGGAGCTCAATGGTGCAGTATCGTTGGTTATAGAGGGACTAGATAATTAAATACTTACAAAGGTTGGTTGCAGTTCTTGCAACTACTGTATAAGCTTGAATTCGGCATCCCTGCTCGGTGCTCCACGTCCTGCCGGATATTGGACGATCACTCTCCTGTAGTTCAATACACTTTACAGAAAACTGTAAAGCGGTTACCTCCAAAGGAGGTCTGACTGATAGAAGTATGGGGTGGGAGCACCCAAAATAGATGGGTGGTAAAACATAACGTGTAAACAAGAGGTAATTGCTTACCTCTCCAGAAGATACAGACACCAGTTCAACTGGAAAAATATTTATTAAAAAAATTGAAAACTCATTTCGCGGGTCACGGCCCGCCTCCTCAGGACAATATAAAAAATACCTTGGCAGCATAAGGAGTAGAGCGTAGGCGCCTCCATTAGGCTACATTCCAAAAGTACACTGAGCCCAGCTGAATTGATTTTCCTAGAGAAGAAAATGGCCCTAGAGTGTGGTAGATACGTTACATTGTAAGTTCTTTTTTCTTCTATCAAAATCTTTATTGAAAAAACTATCAAAAGTGACAGCACTGATTGAAACTGCAGTTTTTCACTATATTTGTTAATGTGAATGCCTCAGGGGATAGTATGAGCTATGGAGGATTCAATGTAAAGAGTTGGCTTACTACTAATATACATTTTTAAAAAGAAATACATTCTACAAATTCTTACTTTCTGATAGCAACTGCCTTTTAGAAAGAGATCCTAATGAAGGCAGTTTTGTACAATATTTTATAAGCAGGAGATAAGGGGCCTGGTGCACAAAAAAAACCCCAAAACAAACCAGTAAATTGGCGGTAGTCTAGTTGAGGGGACCCAGTGGGAAACCTCATAGACCAAAAGATTCTCCCAGCTTGCGGCAATTTGGTCACATTTGGTTATATGTAAGAAATTGAGGGCCCGGCAGGAAACACTAATGCTAAAATTGCACACCAGGACTCATTTCTCGCGGGCACATGCAGAATTTTTTCTGGTACTAACACTAAGGGTGCAACACTGCCCATTACGTCATTAGTGCCACGCATGTCACTTGGGTAATGCGTGGGTTACAATTGAAGCACACGGCGTATCACGCACTACCCCAGCGTGTGGCACTAATAGTGTAATGGGCGGTGATACCCTGATGTTAGTACTGGTAAAATTGCTGTGCACTGCCTGTGCTTGGCACATTTACCGGCCTTCTGGCATCAGGCCCATGGAAAAATGTCAAATCCAGCAACTAAAGTAGAAGAGGATTTCAAATCAATTTTGTTTCTTATGTTTAAGATGGGAAGACCAGAGGCACGGTGAAGTTTTTATTGTAGTTTTTACCCCTTTATAGAATTTCCCCCTTACTTTCACAGGAAGGGATTTAACCTTCTCATGCTGGAGCTTTAATGGGAAAAGGGTTTGGCTGGTGTTGCACCTTAATAAATTGGATGTGTTGGCTTTGCTTACGATAATGTAATGGATATGGGGGATTTCCTCAGGGTCCTGCAGCTAAAGATGGAAAAGGAAGAGTTTGAGGATGAGCTGAAGGAAATGAAGGATCGTTACTCCCTCTTACAAGCAGAGCTGGAACAAGCAAAAAAGGGATCTGTGAAAGTTGGGGATTTGGAGGCTGCAAAGAAGGTTTGTGCCGTTAATCTTCCCATCATATTGTCTTGTGCAAATAAAGGTGTCATTTCAAATGGGATATGCTGCAGTTGTGGTAATCACTGATGGGCTGCCGCTGTGCATGTGCTGCAGCTGTGGCTTGTGGTAATCACTGATGGGCTGCTGCTGTGCATGTGCTGCAGGTGTGGCTTGTGGTAATCACTGATGGACTGCCGCTGTGCATGTGCTGCAGCTGTGGCTTGTGGTAATCACTGATGGACTGCCGCTGTGCATGTGCTGCAGGTGTGGCTTGTGGTAATTACTGATGGACTGCCGCTGTGCATGTGCTGCAGTTGTGGCTTGTGGTAATCACTGATGGACTGCCTCTGTGCATGTGCTGCAGCTGTGGCTTGTGGTAATCACTGATGGGCTGCTGCTGTGCATGTGCTGCAGGTGTGGCTTGTGGTAATCACTGATGGACTGCTGCTGTGCATGTGCTGCAGCTGTGGCTTGTGGTAATCACTGATGGACTGCCGCTGTGCATGTGCTGCAGGTGTGGCTTGTGGTAATTACTGATGGACTGCCGCTGTGCATGTGCTGCAGTTGTGGCTTGTGGTAATCACTGATGGACTGCAGCTGTGCATGTGCTGCAGCTGTGGCTTGTGGTAATCACTGATGGACTGCCGCTGTGCATGTGCTACAGTTGTGGCTTGTGGTAGTCACTGATGGACTGCCGCTGTGCATGTGCTGCAGTTGTGGCTTGTGGTAATCACTGATGGACTGCCGCTGTGCATGTGCTGCAGTTGTGGCTTGTGGTAATCACTGATGGGCTGCCGCTGTGCATGTGCTGCAGGTGTGACTTGTGGTAATCACTGATGGACTGCCGCTGTGAATGTGCTGCAGTTGTGGCTTGTTTTAATCACTGATGGACTGCCGCTGTGCATGTGCTGCAGCTGTGGCTTGTGGTAATCACTGATGGGCTGCTGCTGTGCATGTGCTGCCGGTGTGGCTTGTGGTAATCACTGATGGACTGCCGCTGTGAATGTGCTGCAGTTGTGGCTTGTAGTAATCACTGATGGGCTGCCGCTGTGCATGTGCTGCAGGTGTGGCTTGTGGTAATCACTGATGGACTGCCGCTGTGCATGTGCTGCAGTTGTGGCTTGTGGTAATCACTGATGGGCTGCTGCTGTGCATGTGCTGCCGGTGTGGCTTGTGGTAATCACTGATGGACTGCCGCTGTGAATGTGCTGCAGTTGTGGCTTGTAGTAATCACTGATGGACTGCCGCTGTGCATGTGCTGCAGTTGTGGCTTGTGGTAATCACTGATGGACTGCCGCTGTGCATGTGCTGCAGGTGTGGCTTGTGGTAATCACTGATGGACTGCCGCTGTGCATGTGCTGCAGCTGTGGCTTGTGGTAATCACTGATGGACTGCCGCTGTGCATGTGCTGCAGTTGTGGCTTGTGGCAATCACTGATGGGCTGCTGCTGTGCATGTGCTGCAGTTGTGGCTTGTAGTAATGACTGATGGGCTGCCGCTGTGCATGTGCTGCAGGTGTGGCTTGTGGTAATCACTGATGGACTGCCGCTGTGCATGTGCTGCAGCTGTGGCTTGTGGTAATCACTGATGAGCTGCCGCTGTGCATGTGCTGCAGGTGTGGCTTGTGGTAATCACTGATGGACTGCCGCTGTGCATGTGCTGCAGGTGTGGCTTGTGGTAATCACTGATGTGCTGCCGCTGTGCATGTGCTGCAGTTGTGGCTTGTGGTAATCACTGATGGACTGCCGCTGTGCATGTGCTGCAGTTGTGGCTTGTGGTAATCACTGATGGACTGCCGCTGTGCATGTGCTGCAGTTGTGGCTTGTGGTAATCACTGATGGACTGCTGCTGTGCATGTGCTGCAGGTGTGGCTTGTGGTAATCACTGATGTGCTGCCGCTGTGCATGTGCTGCAGTTGTGGCTTGTGGTAATCACTGATGGACTGCCGCTGTGCATGTGCTGCAGTTGTGGCTTGTGGTAATCACTGATGAGCTGCCGCTGTGCATGTGCTGCAGGTGTGGCTTGTGGTAATCACTGATGAGCTGCCGCTGTGCATGTGCTGCAGGTGTGGCTTGTGGTAATCACTGATGGACTGCCGCTGTGCATGTGCTGCAGTTGTGGCTTGTGGTAATCACTGATGGACTGCTGCTGTGCATGTGCTGCAGTTGTGGCTTGTGGTAATCACTGATGGACTGCCGCTGTGCATGTGCTGCAGGTGTGGCTTGTGGTAATCACTGATGGGCTGGCGCTGTGCATGTGCTGCAGTTGTGGCTTGTGGTAATCACTGATGGACTGTCGCTGTGCATGTGCTGCAGTTGTGGCTTGTGGTAATCACTGATGTACTGACGCTGTGCATGTGCTGCAGTTGTGGCTTGTGGTAATCACTGATGGGCTGCCGCTATGCATGTGCTGCAGTTGTGGCTTGTGGTGATCACTGATGGACTGCCGCTGTGCATGTGCTGCAGGTGTGGCTTGTGGTAATCACTGATGGGCTGCCGCTGCGCATGTGCTGCAGTTGTGGCTTGTGGTAATTACAGATGGACTCTCGCTATGCATGTGCTGCAGTTGTGGCTTGTGGTAATCACTGATGGACTGCTGCTGTGCATGTGCTGCAATTGTGGCTTGTGGTAATCACTGATGGACTGCCGCTGTGCATGTGCTGCAGGTGTGGCTTGTGGTAATCACTGATGGGCTGGCGCTGTGCATGTGCTGCAGTTGTGGCTTGTGGTAATCACTGATGGACTGCCGCTATGCATGTGCTGCAGTTGTGGCTTGTGGTGATCACTGATGGACTGACGCTGTGCATGTGCTGCAGTTTTGGCTTGTGGTAATTACAGATGGACTGTCGCTATGCATGTGCTGCAGTTGTGGCTTGTGGTAATCACTGATGGGCTGCTGCTGTGCATGTGCTGCAGTTGTGGCTTGTGGTAATCACTGATGGACTGCCGCTGTGCATGTGCTGCAGTTGTGGCTTGTGGTAATCACTGATGGACTGCAGCTGTGCATGTGCTGCAGTTGTGGCTTGTGGTAATCACTGATGGACTGCCGCTGTGCATGTGCTGCAGTTGTGGCTTGTGGTAATCACTGATGGGCTGCCGCTGTGCATGTGCTGCAGGTGTGGCATGTGGTAATTACTGATGGACTGCAGCTGTGCATGTGCTGCAGTTGTGGCTTGTGGTAATTACTGATGGACTGCAGCTGTGCATGTGCTGCAGGTGTAGCTTGTGGTAATCACTGATGGGCTGCTGCTGTGCATGTGCTGCAGTTGTGGCTTGTGGTAATCACTGATGGGCTGCTGCTGTGCATGTGCTGCAGGTGTGGCTTGTGGTAATCACTGATGGACTGCTGCTGTGCATGTGCTGCAGTTGTGGCTTGTGGTAATCACTGATGGACTGATGTTGTGCATGTGCTGCAGTTGTGGCTTGTGGTAATCACTGATGGACTGATGTTGTGCATGTGCTGCAGTTGTGGCTTGTGGTAATCACTGATGGACTGCCGCTGTGCATATGGTGCAGTTGTGGCTTGTGGTAATCACTGATGGGCTGCTGCTGTGCATGTCCTGCAATTGTGGCAATCACTGATGGACTGCCGCTGTGCATGTGCTGCAGGTGTGGCATGTGGTAATCACTGATGGACTGCCGCTGTGCATGTGCTGCAGGTGTGGCATGTGGTAATCACTGATGGACTGCCGCTGTGCATGTGCTGCAGGTGTGGCTTGTGGTAATCACTGATGGACTGCTGCTGTGCATGTGCTGCAGATGTGACTTGTGGTAATCACTGATGGGCTGCCGCTGTGCATGTGCTGCAGGTGTGGCTTGTGGTAATCACTGATGGGCTGCTGCTGTGCATGTGCTGCAGGTGTGGCTTGTGGTAATCACTGATGGACTGCCGCTGTGCATGTGCTGCAGTTGTGGCTTGTAGTAATCACTGATGGGCTGCTGCTGTGCATGTGCTGCAGCTGTGGCTTGTGGTAATCACTGATGGGCTGCTGCTGTGCATGTGCTGCAGGTGTGGTATGTGGTAATCACTGATGGACTGCCGCTGTGCATGTGCTGCAGGTGTGGCTTGTGGTAATCACTGATGGACTGCTGCTGTGCATGTGCTGCAGGTGTGGCATGTGGTAATCACTGATGGGCTGCTGCTGTGCATGTGCTGCAGGTGTGGCATGTGGTAATCACTGATGGACTGCCGCTGTGCATGTGCTGCAGGTGTGGCTTGTGGTAATCACTGATGGACTGCTGCTGTGCATGTGCTGCAGGTGTGGCTTGTGGTAATCACTGATGGACTGCCGCTGTGCATGTGCTGCAGGTGTGGCTTGTGGTAATCACTGATGGACTGCCGCTGTACATGTGCTGCAGTTGTGGCTTGTGGTAATCACTGATGTGCTGCCGCTGTGCATGTGCTGCAGTTGTGGCTTGTGGTAATCACTGATGTGCTGCCGCTGTGCATGTGCTGCAGTTGTGGCTTGTGGTAATCACTGATGGACTGCCACTGTGCATGTGCTGCAGTTGTGGCTTGTGGTAATCACTGATGTGCTGCCGCTGTGCATGTGCTGCAGTTGTGGCTTGTGGTAATCACTGATGGACTGCCGCTGTGCATGTGCTGCAGTTGTGGCTTGTGGTAATCACTGTTGGACTGCTACTGTGCTTGTGCTGCAGATTTTTTAAGTCATAATTTTCGAAGTAGCTCGCTACATCTGGTCTAGACAGTAATCTGAATTGGAAAAACTGTTGAGTATCTCTGTACAGCTCTCGGGGCACAGCACACACACATTAAAAACAAGTGAAATGTGAAAAAAGTGTTTATATTTGTCAACTTGATTTATTTACTCGATTCTGTAGGATCTGCAGCGTTTTGAGGATCAGGTGCGACAGCTGTCTCAGGAAAAGAAGAAGGTAGAGGATCTGCTGCTGCAGCGGGACAGGGAACTCTCAGCCCTGAAGGGGGCGCTGAAAGATGAGGTGTCCAGCCACGACCAGGAGACTGAAAAATTACGGCTCGATTATAATCGGGAGTTGCAGGAAACTATACGAGACTACGAGGAAAGGCTGAAGGTGAGAAGGTGGGAGAGAGTACTTCTGTCACCCGTGGAAGTGCAGGAGTGCCGACTACAATGACAACTGTTTATTATGTGTCCAATCCTCTCTGCATAGTTCCACTATTTAGAGAATGATGGATATTTAAACCTACTCTGGCGGTGTAAGATCTCTCCACTTCTGTGTTGCATATTGGCCGTACCCATTACACCCCCTCCCCATGCAGAAAACCGCTCGTATTTCTGCTCTTTATTGCCCATGCAGTTATCATGCTTGCTATTGTCCCAGAGTAATGTCATCTATGTAAATACCACAAGTACATCCCGTTCATTGCATCGATGTTTTATATAAAATTCATGGTGAAAACATTCTCTTCTCTGCTTACAGTCACACTGAATCCTGCAGATAAGAAAACCTTTCTGCTGTTTTCTTATCCTTATAATCTGAAATTCATGATCTAGACAATCACAGAAACTGTGGCATGTAACTGATAACCTTTTCAGTAACTATATAGCAAATAATTGTTGGTCCCAAAAAGCGTTTGGAATAGTTCATCTTCTTCATCCTTTGAGCATTCTACTTATCAAAGGACACCCATAAACAAAAAATGTAAAATACATACACATAAGAAGTGCATTTCTTCCAGAGTGAAAATGCAGTACAAATTACTTTTTTTCCCCATTGATGCTGTTACTTACAATATGTAGGAAAAATCAGCTTTGAGAGGTTTTAGACAAGTCCATCTCCTCGTGGAGGAATCTCAGGGTTTTCTGAATGGATGTTGCTGGGTTCCATTGACAAAATGGTGTCCAGACGAGTAAGGGGGCTGACCGGCATCTTTGTATAGATCCATTCCAGGGAGGGCTTTTGTAAAGAATATAGGAATTCCTGAGAACCCACCATGAGGAGATGGACTAGCTCCTCCTGCTACATACTGTAAGTGACAGAGACACAGGAAAAAAGTAATGTGTAGTGCATTTTAGTACAACAGGATAGTGCATTTTACTTTGAAAGAAATGCACATCTTATATGTCTGTGTTTACATGTATTTTAGATATTACAATTTTTCATGGAAGTGGCCTGTTTCCACTACAGCAGAAATCAGGCTGAATCTGCAGAGTTTCCTCGCAGGCAAATTGCGCAGGGAAACTCTGCCATAATGCAGCAGCCGTCCGAATCGCTTGCCTTAGTGATTCGGCTGACATGGCAGTCAGTTTTCGCGTGAGTGGCAGCTAATACTATAGCACGGCACGGCTTCCAGGATTCGGCTGCGTCCTCAAACAGGAAGTGGCGCTGCGTATCTCGTAGGATGCGCGGCGGCTAGTGGAAACTGGGCCTTAAACTATAAGAAACATTTGAAGAAAAGGTCCCCAACTGGCCTTTGACTGTTGGTCTCATATGAGAATCAGTTTAAAGGTCGATTTACACCTTTCTGTTACAGAACAGGCTATAGTATTGTACCGTGCAAGCCATGTATAACCGTATAAACATGCTTTCAATTATTGTAGCCCAGATTAAAGTTTCTGGAGACATGCTGAGATTGATTGTTGTACAGACACATTGTTCAAAGGCCTGCTCTGTTGTGTAAAGAGGGGAGGGAGTGAACAGTCAAGCTAGGAGTGCCTCGCTATGGGGTCTGCAATATATTTACACTACATCCCTACAATAGTTAAAGGGGCACTATGGTGAAAAACTAAAATTTATAAAAATTCTTATGTACACATACACATAAGATGCACATTTGTCCCAGAGTAAATGCATTCGGATCAGTGAATGGCGCACAGCGCCTATGCATAGAAATGGTGCTGCATTAAAAAGATACGCATATCGCTATTTATCGTTAGTACTGCATGATAATGGCGCACAGGGAAAAAAGAAAAACGGCACACAGTAACGTTATTTATCAATAGCGCTGTTTATATGCCAAACAGCAGACGTTATTGCGCACAGTAACGTTATTTATCAATAGCTAACCTACATAAGCCAAACTGCAGACGTTATTTAGCTGCAAAACGGTGAATGGATTTAATGTGACACTGGCAAGGTTAGGGTTAGGCACCACCAGGGGAGATTTAGGGTTAGGCGCCACCAGGGAGGTCTTAGGGTTATGCACCACCAGGGGGGCGGTTAGGGTTAGGCACCACCGGGGGGGGGGGGGATCTAGGGGTTAGAGATAGGTACAGAGAGGGTTTTGTGTGAGAGTAGGGTTAGGTATACCTTTTATATCACCGCTTTTTACAACGATAAAGAACGATACAATGTTAACGCTAATTTTCAATAAAATAGAGATAAATAACGATACGGCTTTAACGTTAAATAGCGATAAGTGACAAACGGATTAGCGGCAACACCGTGCGCCATTATTCGCAGGAGCCATTTTCAGATAGATCCAATGCATTATGGGTTTTTTTTAACTTCCTATGTAGCTGTTACAGGATATATTATAATCTACTAACTCTGAACTTCTTGCTAACAGGTTTTGGACTAGTCCATTTACTCATGGGGGATTCTAAGGAATAATTTCAAAAACGTTTCTTGAATGACAGTGGCACAGTCCAACTGCCTAGCGTAGTGACTCAGGACTGGGCAGGTTGCTTGGGATATTTTCATAGGTCCTTTCCAGGGAGTGCTTTTAAAAGAGACCTGAGACTAAGAGAAAGAAAAAATTTATACATCCCTGAGGCTTCCTCCAACCCCCTTTAGGCTGATCGCTCCCTCACTATCTTCCCAGACTGCCTGGCTCCTCCTCTAATTCTGCCAGTCGGTGAGCAGCCGCGTACACCCCATCACGCTACCATCGCCAGGAGAGTTCTGCACCTGCATAGTACTACTGCGCAGGCACAGAACACTCATGACCACGGGAGCGTGACCGGACTGCGCTTGCTTTTACTTGTCTCATGTACACTTTAAAACAGTTAATAGAAACGTTGAAAACCCCTCATGAGGTGACTACGTGGAAATACGAAAAAAACCAAAACTGTACGTCTTATTAATGAATTTTATGTTTTACAATTTCTCACCATAGTGCCCCTTTATTATAAAAATTACCCGTGATGGTTGCGTGTATAATATATGGTATTGCGGTGTTGTGCAGGAGATACAGCGTTCCCAGGATCAGGGGCGTCAGCTGTCCCAGGAGAAGCAGAGAATGGAGGATATGCTGCACCAGCGGGAGCGAGAACTCTCAGCCCTGAAGGGGGCGCTGAAAGATGAGGTGTCTGGCCACGACCGCGAAACCGAGAAACTGAGAGATCAGTTTAGCCGTGAACTGCAGCAAACCAAGCGAGACTATGAGGAGCAGCTCAGGGTAAGAAGATTAGTTTGAGCACCCTGCAAATTTTTGTCAGATTTGACATATATCAGATGCTGTCAGTTATATTTCAGTTGCTGTCAGTTATTACTGAAAGGACAACTGATGTGCAAGGTATTGTCCATGTTTCCCTATGGCTCAAGTAGGTGATATTACAGTTTGAGGCCAGAAACCCACTAGGAGCGATTTTTTTTTTTTTGAGCGCTTTGCGATTCGAAAACTGTTCCTAATGTAATGCTAGGGGTGTGATCCCACTTGAGCGATGTGATTGTATAAAAATCCCCCATAGCATTGCATTATCAAGAGATTTTTCAAATCACTAGAGCTTAGAAATCGCTCCTACTGGGTTTCTGGCCTAACGGTGTGCTGACCCAGAAGCTGTTACAGGTTCATCACCATTTTTAAAATGGAGGAAGGAGAATTCCATCGATTACAGTGGGCAAACAGGACGCAGGAGAGGAGAAACAGATTGAGCCCGTTCTGGCTCCCGACACAGCTGCCCAATATGGAAATACTGCGCTGCGCATGCGCAGTATTTCCTTTC